>NC_056473.1:814206-1059684 GCF_008729295.1 Plectropomus leopardus | reverse complement strand
AGATAGATGACAGCATCATCCACGCCTGTAGACCACCACATCAAACAGGAAGCTCCCCAGATGCACAAAGTGGGGCCTGTCTGACAGAGAGTCAGAGATCCAGAAGACAGCGGATGAAGTGATACTGTGATTGTAATTTCAATCTCTTTGTTTTCAACTGCTTGAAATGCCCCACCTCCTGCATTTTCATCAAGACACCAGACCCTTTTGTGTTTAAATGAAGATGTCTAGACCTCTTAGACCCCCCACCCGAATAAACAAACCGGCAGGTGTGAAACACACCCTAGGGGGTCAATGGCAGTCCATGCAGCAGGAAAACACACTTTAGGGGGTGTTCCTCAAGTATAAATGTTTAAATCTTTCTAGGTTCGTGGTCTTTCTTCACTCTGACCGCTCGTGTGTTGATTGTCCTTTTCTTTGCAAAGAAAATAAAAATCTTGTCGGCCAGCTGAAGTCTCTATTTCATTCTTCACCAGCGACTGAGAATTTCCACAACAACACCCATCCTGAGCAGCTTCCCACTCAGCAGGTCTGGTTGAATGGTATTGAAGGCACTAGAGAAATTAAAAATCATGATCCTCACTATGCCACCACTCACATCCAGGTGAGAGAGGGCAGGCTGCAGCAGGTAGAAGACAGCATCATCCACATGACTGATTGATTCTTTACTTACGTGTCATGCACACAATGTGCCCAACCCTCATTGGTTCATAAGACACCAAAAGAAAAACTCCATTGCAGCAATTTATCACATTTCATTTCATCATCACAGGGATTTAACACTTTTTGTGTTATGTGTTATACTGCCTTCTCTCCCAAGCTTGAACAAGAAAACTTGCAACAAAAAAGGTTCCTTTCTTGAAGCATAGCTCAAGTTTTTCATAATCATCCAACCAAAAAAAGTCGGCATAAATTGACGACATTTTAGTGAAAAGCATATTTCTTAATCATCAAACACAGGGCATCAAAACAAAAAGTGAACCTCATATTCAATATCGACCACATTGCACAACCTGCCCGTCTCCAGAGCTAACGGTAACGTTCCTGAGCGTAACTGTGCACACAGCGATCTTTGTCCTTTTTAGGGCTGCAGCTATGGAATATTTTAGTAATCGAGTATTCTACTGAAAATTCCATCGATTAATCGAGTAATCGGATAAAACATATTTTTGTTTAGTTAAAGAGCAATTATAAATATACATGAGACAATAAGACATTTCACCTAATAATGAACCATTGGTTTCCTTTTTTAACTACCCAGTTAGCTTTATTATGTTTTTATTTTCCACCCTCATCACTCTACAGCGCTGTGTTTTTACAGATTAAATAAAGTCTGTATGAAAGGCACATTAGCCACGCATCCACAGTAGTCATAATTAATAGAAACCTAGCCCTCCGCAGGGCTAACGTTATGTTAGCAAGGTACAGTAACGTTAATCTCATTAATTAGCGCTACGTTAACTTCATTTTGCCTTGTCTCCGGTGACGGTCCTCCGCTCTCGGAGTAAACAGGGTGCCTTCGGTGGAGATGCTGCAGCATTGAAGACGTACTGTTGTGGTATGCAAGCGCTGTCTTACAGTGAATACACGCAGCAGTGTTCGCCTCGGTGTCCAGCTTGAAATGCTCCCACACTTTTGACATTTTCTGCCTTTTCTTTGTGCCTTTCTCTTCGCTTTCGTCGCCTTCTTCGTCGTTACCTCTTCAACCATGGTTAAAACCAAACATATCCGCCACCTCTTTTTTATTCCTTTACGGGCGTGACGTCAGCACGTTGTGCCGCATTAGAAGTAGCCTGGGAGAAATACCATGCTTTGAGCTGGCAAAATTAAACGATTCCTCGAGGCAGAGAAAATTCCTCGATCATTTTTTGTAATCGAGTTAGTCGAATTATTCGAGGAATCGTTTCAGCCCTAGTCCTTTTCATAAATTATACTTCACATAGGGTTCTACATTATAACCATTCTTTATAAGACAATAAGTTCTTAATTTTGGCTTTTACCATATATCAACAGACCATTTTTCTTTGTACATATGAAACATCTTGTTCCTTACCTTCCGAATATCACAGAGTAATCTGTTCTGAAAAATTTAAGACAAATCATTCAAATAAAATAAAGATTTCAACGCTTTTGCCCAGGGGTGACAACGTGAAATGTCCCAAATGAATACCTTTTTTGTGAATCTCTGATCACACATCTTCACAAGTCTGTTCCAAACCTTAGTAACTGACACTTATGTCGGATATTTAGAGGTTCCTATCCAATATCCCCATTAATGGTCAAAACTGAAGTGAATTTATGAACTCCCAAAAAGGCGCGGATTGCTCTATAATGCACGGGAACTCCAAACACACAAAGCATAGTCAGACACCGGAAACACGAGTTGTAGAGTTGTGAATAAGTATGGCAGCCTAAACTGTCACAACTCTTAACCTTGTTAAGTACAGATACCAGTGCTCTACCAGCTGACTGAGCTAGAACATTAAAACCATCTTTAAATGTCGTGTTAGGTCAATGTCAAACCAAGATATTTGTACTGATCAGTAAAAGACAACACAGTTGAGCCCAACAGGTGGTTGTTGTCTGCCCTCAATTTGATTAAATTGAGGGTCTCTTCTTCTGTCCCTGCAAGAGATGAAGCTGTATCAGATTCCTCACAGTTCTAATCCAGTTTGTTATTTACGTAATGTGTTGATGACAGCGGGTGGACCCTGTGCGGTTGGAATATGCTATTAAACACTAAAGACTTGATTAATGTGTTGATTACAAAACATGTTTTGGTACACAACATTTCCAGCTCCTCTCTGGCATTGTTGTGCCCTGTTATGGTGCAGACAAACAGTTGTGACTGACAAGCGTAATCCCATGAAATACAGTCGCGACCTACTTACATGTGCGTAGCGCTGCTCCCGCCATGCTTCAAACTGTGTTGCACATGGGGCAGTGTGCTTTTATATGTCACAGAACTCAAGAAAATATTCCTTGCCATGATCCTCAGGTAGCTCCGTAGTCTCACCACTCGATAAGACTTCTGTGTAGGATACACTGAAGTATCCTCGCTCTGGGCTCCTCCAGAAGCCTCCTCTCTCCCCCATCCCCGTCTTCTCCAAGTGAATATGTGCAGTTGGCAGATCCTTCATGATGGCGGAGGGGAAATGAGTTCTGGGGCACCGAAAGACGTAGGAAGGGTGGAAGAATAAATTAGCAGAATGAAAAGGACCCCTTGTGTCTCTCCATGCTTCCCTGGTAGGTGGAGCTTAGACTTATGGAAAAGACACAAGTGAGGGAAGCAAGGATGCAATTTAAGGGATTTGGGATCCAGCCCATCAGCCTTCAGTCTGCACAGGGACTCACACACACCTAGATCTGAGTGTAACAACTACTTAGATTGAAATGACTTAAATGCTAACTGTAGTAGTAATACACCACCATCTATATCTAGATTCCAAGAAGGATGATTAGTAGAACACAACTTCTGTATGTCAACAAGAAAATATTTATTTACTGAAATATCAGTGTGAACTTTCACCTATTAGCCTTTTCTTATACACTTAACAAACAATAAAACAAAATACTCCTTCTCAGAGCTATGGTAATTCAATAACAAATCATAACAAATAAATGTTTTTTTCTTCTGTACCTGAGTACTAAATTGTTTGTTGTAGAGATATAGTCTTTTAAAGTGATTCAGTTCAGTTTAGTCAAGAGTTTAGTTCAAGTCAACGAGCCTTTTTCTCATTTAGTTAGTTAGTGTGGGGCCCCATGTATCTTTTTGTCGTTATGTCTTATCTGTAATCCAGGTGGAGAATAAGGCGCAGATTCCTGAAATGGATCCTGGACTTACACACTGGACTTATACAGCTGCTGTACTGGTTAACCGCCCGCCGCTGGAAATCCTCCCTCAAATCGTATACCTGTATACCATGTAACATAACTCAAGTTAATGTCCACAATTTGTTTTAACGCATGCAAATTCGTTTCAGAATCATACTCTTCTCACATATTTTCACTGTGATGGTCATCTATTGCTCACAAGATATTAGCACATGAACATGAATAATGACCTGTAAATATGACATCTACATATACAACACTAAGCAAAATAATAATAAGTTTCAACTTTCAACATCACACACAATAATGAACTCTTTTTTAATCAAATAAAACACATTTCTCCGATTGTTTTTTTTTTTTTCCCATTCATGGTCATAAAATGAGCAGGACATAATGCTGCTTTAAGCTAGCAGTGAACAGAAAAACATGCACTCACCAGAGAGAAAGTCACATAAAAACTTGGTCCTCCGTGGTCCAGTAGTAAACTCAATATCCCAAAAACTTTAACACTCCTTCTGGAAAACTTTGACATCAATCATTTATAACAGAAACTTATTTTTAAAGATCGTTTTCCTATGTTAACTGCTTGCACGGTGAACTCCGTTTGCTCTCTTCCCTTTCACTTTCCTTTCCGTCCCCCCCAACCTGTTTCTTTACTTTCAGAGAGGCTAGCAGACTCTCATTCTACAGGAGCTTGGTGACACATAGTGGATGGTCTTAGGAACTACAACTACAACGACAACAACAACATCAACATGAAAACAGTGTCTAACTGCATTATGAAAAATCAAATTTACACTCAAACAGTATTTGTTACATTTTTTGGGGGTCACAAGTCCTTTTTTTCAAATTATGAGACCCATTTATCAGTTTTAATTATGAGTAGCCTATTAAAATGCTTCAACCTCCAGCTGACATAAATTCTTATTCTTACATATATATCAGTTTGCTGCTGGATGTAAATCAGCTGAGCAGAACGGTCAGCCTCAGATACATCAATGCCTTCAGCCACATAGAGGACAGAAATACAGGACACTTGCTGTCATCAGTCACATCTGTACAGATGTTTTTTTTTTTTTTTTTAGAGTCTGCGTTGTTCAGTACTTCAATAATTCAAAATGGTTTTTGAATATTTGATCGTTTCTCATAAATCATTACAGTGAGTAAACATGCCTGTTTCACTGGAGGACGGTGAGTGAAGAGAGAGATTTTTATTATTTTTTTCCCCTATTTTATTTTGTGTAATTTCAAAATTAAACATTTAGTTGACACTTGTAATGTAGCACAAAAAAAAATCAGTCTAATTTATCGTCATTTATACCACAACATACATCCATGTATTGTGTGCAAATGTGCACATACAGGTGGCAAGTGAAAGAATACCAATGTACCGAATACTCAGATTACACAAGTGGAAATGTTTCAGCATGAACATTTGGAGGGCTCACAGAGGAAATCTCCGCTCAGATTCTGTGATGGACATAGGGTCACTTTTTGGTGTGAAAACTGTTAAATACGATAAAATAAGTCACTGAGGCCATCCAGCTGACAAATCCAAAACCTCATGTAGTGTTGAACAGGGTGCACAGATCTGTGGTCTGTAACTACAATTGACCAGGAAATATGCACATTTATTCTTTATTACTATTTATTTACTCTTTTTTATTTTCTCTTTTTTATTAACTTCTTTTGGCTTACTATGTCAGCACAACGAAGACAAGCAAAGTCGAAGTGTGTTCCATCTGATAAAATTTTGCAGGTTCATAGCAACACATAGCGGGTGATGCCCCCCCCTCGGAGCTCCCGGAGGCGCTGGCAGTGTCGCAGCATGCTCAGCATCCCTTGGAAACGTTTGTCCACCTTTATCTGAGTAAATTCACGGATGTCATCCTCCACCACAAAAAACTGACCTGAAAGACATTTCAGCAGATCAGTGAGCCGGGTGGTTCACTGTCACTCTGATGCACTCCTGCCTGTCAACAATGCTCCTGTCCAAGGAACTGAGGACATCAATGATTCGGATATCTTAGCTGATTGAAACATATGCTGATTTTTGCACCATCTTGAATAATTGTATGTTTCATGCTCAAGATTTGAAGGATTTGTTATTGGAAAATGTGCCACTTAGAGCAGACAACTGATCTATAATTTTTAAAAAGGGAACTGTCTTTTCTTGTTGGAATAATAGCTTCCAAAATCTTTATGGTTATAGTATTTATCTTTTGAAAATGTTTGTGAGCTGTTCCTCTACAATTCCTTTTTCTAACAGCGTGGAAAAGAAAGTTTTTACACAAGATGACTGTTTCTGAATTTGTTTGTGTTTTCCTTCTCTAGTATTTTATTATTATTATTATTATTATTATTATTTATTATTATTATTATTTTTTATTAATTAATTATTATTATTTTTAGAATTCTATTAATTTAATGAATGTGTTGTATTTACCCCTCCCTGAGCTACCACCTTATCGTGGTGGAGGGGTTTGCGTGTCCCAGTTATCCTAGGAGCTCAGTTGTTGGGGGCTTTATGCCCCTGGTAGGGTCACCCATGGCAAACAGGTCCTGGGGGAGGGACCAGACAAAGTGTAGCTCCCAGGGCCCCTTTTGATGAATGCTACAAATGGTTTCCCTCTCCTGGACACACACGCCTTTACCCATGGGGCCCGGCCGGGCACAGTCTGAAGAGGCGACGTGGGACCTCCTTCCCGTGGGCTCACCACCCATAGGAGGGGCCAAAGGAGTCGGGTGCTGTGTGAGTTAGGCGGCAGCCGAAGGCAGGGACCTTGGCGGTTGGATCCTCGGCTACAGAAGCTAGCTTTAGGGACATGGAATGTCACCTCTCTGGTGGGGAAGGAGCCTGAGCTGGTGCACGAGGTTGAGCTGTTCCGACTACATATAGCCGGCCTCACCTTGACACATAGCATGGGCTCCGGAACCAGTCTTTTTGAAAGGGGATGGACTCTCTTCCACTCTGAAGTTGCCACTGGTGAGAGGCTTACTGATACTTATTGCCCCCTGGCTCGGTGCCTGCATGTTGGAGATTACCCCAGTGAACGAGAGGGTAGCCTCCCTCAGTCTTCGGGTGAGGGGACAGATCTGACTGTTGTTTGTGCCTAAGGTCCAAATGGCAGTACAGAGTATCCACCCTTTTTGGAGTCCTTAGAGGGGGGAGCTAGAGAGTGCTCCTTCTGGGGACTCCCTTGTTCTGCTGGGGGACTTCAATGCTCACTTTGGCAACAATAGTGAGACCTGGAGGGGCGTGATTGGGAGGAATGCTCCCTCTGATTTGAACCCCAGTGGTGTTTTGTTATTGGACTTCTGTGCTTGCCACAGATTGGCCACAACAAATACCATGTTCAAGCATAAGGGTGTCCATATGTGCACTTGGCATCAGGACACCCTAGGTGCAGGAGTTAGGTGAGGCCATGGAGTACGACTTCACAGATAGCTTCGAAGAGGTTCTGGATCACCATCCAGCATCTCAGGAGGGGGAAGTGGTGCTCTGTCAACACTGTGTATATTGGGAACGGTGCACTGCTGACCTTGACTCGGGACGTTGTGGATCAGTGGAAGGAATACTTCAAAGAACTAAATCCCACCAACACGCCTTTCGGTAAGGAAGCAGGACCTGGGGCTCTGCAACATTGTGTGGGATAGGGGGATCACATTCCTCAGCCTCCCTGGTAAGGTCTATTCAGGGGTACTGGAGAGGAGGGTCCGCCGGATAGTCGAACCTCGGATTCAGGAGGAGCAATGCGGTTTTCGTCCTGGCCGTGGAACTGTGAACCAGCTCTGGACCCTTGGCAGGATCCTTGAGGGGTGCATGGGAGTTTGCCCAACCAGTCCACATGTGCTTTGTGGACTTGAAGAAGGCATTCAACCATGTCCCTCGGGGAGTCCTGTGGGGGGTATATGGGGTATTGGACGCCCTGATACGGGCCGTCCATTCCCTGTACAACCGGCGTCAGAGCTGGGTCCACATTGCTGGCTGTAAGTCGGACTCATTTCCGGTGAGGGTTGGACTCTGCCAAGGCTGCCCTTTGTCACCGATTCTGTTCATAACTTTTATGGACAGAATTTCTCGGCACATCCAGGGTATTGAGGGGGTCCGGTTTGGTGACCTCAGAATTGGGTTGCTGCTTTTCACAGATGATGTGGTCCTGTTGGTTTAATCAGCTCTCACTGGATCGGTACGCAGCTGAGTGTGAAGCGGCCAGGTTGAGAATCAGCACCCCCAAATCCAAGGCCATGGTTCTCAGCCAGGAAAGGGTAGAGTGCCCTCTCCAGATCAGGAAGGAGATCCTGCCCCAAGTGGAGGAGTTTAAGTACCTCAGGGTCTTGTTCATGAGTGGAGGAAGGATGGAGCGGAAGACCAACAGGCGGATCGGTGCAGGGTCTGCAGAAATGTGGACTCTGCACCGATCTGTCATGGTGAAGAGGGAGCTGAGCAGACAGGCAAAGCTCTCAATTTCCCGGTCGAGCTTCGTTCCTACCCTCACCTATGGTCACGAGCTTTGGGTAGTGACCGAAAGAACAAGATCGCGGGTACAAGCGGCAGAATTGAACTTCCTCCGTAGGGTGGCTGGGTTATCCCTTAGAGATAGGGTGAGAAGCTCGGTCATCCGGGAGGAGCTTGAAGTAGAGCCACTGTTCCTCTGCGTTGAGAAGAGCCAGATGAGGTGGCTCAGGCATCTAATTAGGATGCCTCCCCCGTGAGGTGTTCAGGGCCCACCGGTAGGAGACCCCACTGAAGACCCAGGACATGCAGGAGAGACTATGTCTCTCAGCTGGCCTGGGAACACCTCGGGATCCCCCAGGAAGAGCTGGACAAAGTGGCCAGGGAGAGGGAAGTCTGGGCTTCCCTGCTTAGGCTGCTGCCTCTGCAACCCGACCCCGGATAAGCGGAAGAAAATGGATGGATGGGTGTTGTATTTATTGGCAGCTTTTTCTTTACATGGTGATGCATGTGTTGTCTAAATCAAAATGATTAAACCTGTTTTCTCAAGTTGCAGCATAGTGAGCTTTTCTTTTTATCAAAATAAACACAGAAAAGATCACTGAAAATACTGTCCTCTGTCTTTACAATTTGCAACATTCAACGTCAGTCCTTATATGATAAAAAATGGTAATAAAAGGGTACTAATGAAAGGGATCAGGTTAAAATATTAAATCAGTGTTCATCCTTGGGTTAGAGCATTGATCAGACATTATACATGCAGTGTTTCATAAAATGTTTGTACTAAATGCAAGCATCACACATACTGATGGTCAGGTGTACCTTTGGTATCTGCAGTCTCCTGCTCCTTGAAGCGCTGGTGCAGCTTGCGTGCATGATTGTTGAGAGTTTTCACCGCCTGATGGAGGATCTTGTACTTAGCTATTACGGCTGTGTTAATGCTTTGCACCGCAGCGTTGAGCTGATGATATGATACACGGCCTCTCATGTACCTGAGGGGAACAAAACAGTCAGCTGTGGAGAGAATAAAGCTAAAAAAGCAAACAAAAACAATAAAACCCTTTGAAATGATCAAACATGGCTTTTCTTTGGCAGTCTGGTAAAAAAAAAAAAACATTGTGTTTCTCTCTCTCTGTCAGTCTGGACTTTCTGCTAACCCAAATGATTTCAGTGGTCAGGAGTTACTCGCTTTGACAGACAGACTACTTCAGCCAATTCTGATGTTAGCATTAGCCTCTACTATACAAATACGTGGCCAGTTAGACGATAATGGTCTTAAAAAATACAGTTCATTTATATTTATCCTTTGTATGTGACGAATTCTCCATTGATAACAATCCCCAAGAAGGTTTTTGCAATACACTGGTGTTGCCAGTATAATGTTATTTCACCATTTCTCATTCAGCAGCTAGCTGCCTCTGGACTGCTGAATACCTGCTGGCAACGTCCTTGTTGTCTCTCTGAAGCTTTGTAAACACCGATCTGCATGGCCCTGACTCCCCGTTTTAAATCCTCTTGTATCTGCTTCTCCATCAGCCAATCAGAGACCAAACAACAGTAAAGATGGATTTGTATTAGGGAACATCTTCTTCATCACCAACAGAGTCAGTTAGTAAATCAAGCTTTTGCCAAATCCAGTCAGAAAAACAGGGAAAAGGTATTTTCCTCTGAGAAACTCTGAGTGCATCCTCTTTTGCTGTCTGCATGCTACGTCATCCACTATAACGCAGTTCCTGATTGGCTGCCTGTTATATTCAGCTACAGAGTGGATCCCTGATCACACACACACACACACACACACACACACACACACACACATATATGCACTATTATAGTGTGCCCCCAAAAAACTGTGAACAATATTACTCAGCATCTATGTTGTATTTTATAGGGGAATACGACTCACTGAGGGATGCTGTCAAACTCTGGCAGAGTGATGGACTCCATCTCTCTGATGAAGCTCTTCTTGGTCTTCTTGACATTTTCCTGCTGGGCTAGCTTAACGTCTGCTGCTTCACTCTGGTTCATTGCAGGTTCACTGAGAGAGGAGAGGAACAATCAACATATCCATTAGCCATCACACCTGAGGGTTGTTTTTTATGTTATGATACCTGAAATCAAAACAACACAAAACCCCAGACTAAATCTTTATTATATCTTTATAATTTATTTTCTTAATATCATCGTTTATAAACTCACACACACACACATATATAACACACACACACACACGCACACACACAGAATATATACATACATACCTGTATCAATGGATGACAACATTTAGGGTGGGTCAAATTTCCATCTTTCGTATATAGGGGGGACAAGACCCCTGGTCCCTCGAGGGGACTATGCACATATGTCCAAATTGTTCTCTATGATTACAATTAGGCCAGTGTTCTACTGAAAAGCATCAGGCAAAACTATATATACAGGCCCTTACTTTGCTGGGCCTTTCTTCCTGGCCATGTGTGCTGGTATGTTGTCCTTCATGTGTTGGACGTCCTCCAAATCCTTCTGGAATGACTCCTCAAGTTCCTGAAATACAAACAAGTGTGATTTGTCATTCAGTATGTTTGAGGTGATTCAGAAACTGTGCATCCATTACAGATTCTGTTCACCACAGAGCACTGACAAGCTTATTTCATACTCAGAAATGCTCATTTCACTACATATCTTTTGGACCGCAGCATGCAAGGCCAGTCCTATAAAAGGGAAACACTGTCTGTGAGTGAGTGACTGACTGACTAACTGAGTAATGAAGTTGCACCACTGGCCAGTCTGACTGATGAGTGTTTCCCCCTGCTGGTGCTGACTGGCTGACATAGCTGTGGACGCTCACAGTCCTGTGTTACTCTTCTTCACTTTCTGAAACCACTATAACATGACAGCATGGTGGAATTAGAAAGCCAGACAGCTAACTCGCCATGGTCTGTAGTCGATGTGTCCATTTTGGATGGAGGAGAGATCACTTCATCAGTGTGTTTGAGGAACAGCTGTGTCTGTCAGACACGAACCTTACATTTACTGATGATGCCAACTCTCACGCATCTGGTGTTAGTCTCGCGCTTTTGGGCTCTGTCTCGCACTCTCACGACACCAAGGAAAATCCTACGCCGAAACACTGCGACAGCAGAAGTGTTGAACAATCTTGTAATGCAGTGAACGACTGACTCTAGAATACAGTTGAGACAGACAAACAAACAGAGTGGAGCTTCTCCTCACAGCACCAAAGTGTCTGAATGAACAAACAGTCAAATGCTCAGTGGTGAAAGTGACTTCTTTAGACTTCTACAGACTACTTTGTTTTATTTTCAGGTTTAGTCATGCTAAATAAACACCAGAACGCATCACCCCTTATCTTATCTTATCTTATTTTATCCAACTACTAATGCTGCACGCTCATTATCAGGAGCAGATGTAGTGATTTGGGGGCCTCGGGCCACAGGCACATAGCCTTATTTTCACCCTTTCTCCAACTGGGAATGTTGGCAGGCTGTTGGCAGCGATAAAAGAAGTAGACCTACTGAAAAAAATTCCCATGTAAAACCATTGTAGCACACAGCAGAAGTTAAAGTCAGAGTCCTGCAGTCAGGAGAGATTGGCCTATTATCGGCATAGTGTCCGTAAATGTACCTTTGGTTTGGTTAAGATGGAACTTTTAATTCTCATATAATACTGGATAATAATAATAATGCATCATATGTTTCATTACAGTGCAACATACTATGGTCAAATTAAACGTACAATGTAAATGTACTCCTTTTTTATTTCAGAGATAGTAACACTGGATAAATTAATGACATATTGAACACCGAGCTGAAGATTTCCCTGATTTTTAATTCTAAAAATCTGGTCACCTAATACAGTACAATGAGTAAATGTAACCTTAATTACATTCCATCACTGTTAACCTATAAACATTGAACTTTTTTTCCCCCAAATCTCTTGTATAAATGTGTAATGATAGCAGTATTCCATCTCCACGGAATACTAATGCTAATTACTAACTACTATTTGTCACATCACAATGATTCTTTTTCTGGCCAGTAAAATACAGTTTTTGATGTAACCTACACATTTCAATTTTTCAATTATAAGAATGTGAACTTTGAATTAATGAAAAAAGTGCTGAAGTGCATTAAAAGAATCAAAATAGAGCTTGTTTATCAACAAAACCAACCAACCAAACAAACAAACAAACGGTGAGGATCCCCCCAGACCTCTACAAAGGTCTGGGCTTATAAATTGCTCATGGCATCAAAATCACTCCAGCCAAGTACGCAACTGGCTCCCAACCCCACTAGGGTCACCAAAGCTTCCTTGGAGGTCATGAGGCCTTCTTGATTGTAGGGGGTCTTAAAATACTTTTTTAAAAAAAATTAAATAAAATAGGCTTATCTTATCATTTCATGAGTTTCTACAAAAATAACTAAATGCAATAGTTATTTAGTTTTTTATAGTTCATTTTTTTTCTTTTAAACAGCTTCATCCTGCATTAGAAAAGATTGCCAAGCAAAAGGAATTTCAAAAAAAAGAAGCCTTTCAAGAATGCATGACTGTTGATTTTTTATCTTCAAAAGTATATAATACAGAGAATTCTATAAGTTACAACAAATATCAGGAAACCAATTTCCGATGCAATATTCACCGGAAATAATCTCCTCAAAATTCATTATAATTGCTAATTTAACCCAAACTTCCTGCAGTTAGGCATTTGGGGTAGTTGTACAGTTTTTATTGTTTCTCTACTGTTATTGTTATGAATTTAATTTAATACGAAATATCCCTAAAATATGTAATTCTGTCAGGGGTCATCAGTTGATTACTCAGTCGTTCAGTGATAGTAGACGATAGTGAAAGACAGCCCTGAAGGAAAAAGGCTGGGAACCATTGAACATGGTCCAGCCAAATACTAGTCTTGAACCCATACTTATAATTCTATTCCATGATAGAGAACCACAGTAATGAGTCCTAGAAGCTGAAGAGTTTCATGTTTTGTCCTATAACATAAAATATCAGTAGTCCATAAATAACCCACTGTGAATTTAAAGGGTCTTAAAAAAAGCAGTTGCTAATAAGTGGCTAAATTAAACTACTGAACCTCATCACACTGAACTACACCGAACACAGCTTTACAGCTTCGCCGTGGTGCCAACAAGACAGTGTAGTTGGTTTATAGCCTAACATTAGCTTTTACTTCTGGTAATTGCATTTAGGCCTCAAAAAATCCTAAGAGAAGTGTTTGTGAAGATTATCTTGCTGAAAAAAAAAGTCTCATAAACGTTTGTTTGCCACAGAGTTTATTTTCTGCATTGATCCAAAATCCAATGGAAAAATCCCATAGGCTTTTTGATGAGGGAGGCAGCATGAAGCTCACTTCCTGGTTGACCTACAGAAAGTCTTCATCTCTAGAGCACTCTATTGATAGATACTTATCCGAAATGTGTATTTACGTTAAAACTTCTTAGGAAAAAGAATGTTGACCCTATGGTTAAATATCAATGTTAGTCTCAATAAACCAGTAGACCTGCCGTTTACCTTCAGATGCTTCAGTTGCTCTTTCTGTCGATCAGCACATTTTTCAAACTCCTCCAGAAGTCTCTCGAGTGCAAAGAGTTCTTGTCCAAGTTTCTTTATCTTATTTTGAGGGAATTCTGAAAGCAGAGACAGAAAGGAACACAACACATTTTATGACAGACTGCTGTAGCTCTGCATAATAACAAAACAGACAAAAAACAGTGACCAGTGCTGTCTTATAAAAAAATTACTGTCTTACCAACAGCTGACAGATCCAATATGCGCTGTAAGGATGATATTCTGTCATAAATGTGATGGCTGATATCCTCCAAATCCCCCATGTTGCTGAAAAAGGGACACATTCAATTCATTAAAGCTATTTACACATTCTAAACAGTTACATAGTTCATTTCATGGAGAAAAAAATTGGCAAGAACTTTAACATTAGTACAGAGCCCGGAGGTGACATGGATGTGACATGGATTTAAATTTAAAACATGCATTCGTCTTACAAAATTTGTGCAGTTTAATCGTATTTCGCTTGCGATTCATTAAAACGTGTTCGTAAAATACCAAAACAACACATAAAATGCACTTTGCCAACCTGCCAAAAAGAGATTATAGCTCCTATCTTGTCACCGAAGACTGTTTATGCCTCAGAATGACTTGATTTCATTAATATTATGATATTATTATCATTATATTTGACAGATTATAGCCCATCCAGTCCCCTATGCCTGATTAAATACCTTTAAAAGGACCAATACAACACACAAAATGCCCCTTTTCACTTTTTTTGTTATCAAAGATATGTCAATGATTAGCAGCAAAATTGATTTCTATACATTATTATTGTTTTTGCAGTGTTTGATACTCACACTCATACCACCCTGCAAACAAAATGTGCCTTTCAAAATCAGGAAATAAAAATATTATTATACATTAATATGATTTTCTACATTCATTGAGTTGTTCTGGGTTTTTTTAATCAGTCCTAATCATAAATATCAAATATTCATTAATGTTCAGAATTTTAACCTTTTAAATGCCAGCTTTTTGTCATGATGTGGTCGTGCCCTCTGTCCACTGTTTCCTTCTATACTGTCCTGCCATCATCCCCCAAAGTCTTTAGATTTGTTGCTTAACACCCTGCAGTGGACATGAACCACTGTTATTTGTTCCAGAGCATGAAGTTTTTGAGTATTCAACAGCTATGCATTCCCTACTAGGACAACTTGGTGGTTTACTGTTTTTATTTGAACAGGAAATCACTAATATTATTTTGGATATATGACTCTTAAGTCTCAAGTGCTGGTCTCAGTTGTTGGGGACCCTTCAAGGCTTCAAAAAAGGAGAGCATCAGGGGAGGACAAGATCTGATAGTGGAGGCCCTCAGACATGAGGTTAGTTTTAATCTGCATTTTATGTTACTGTCTGGGGTCACCTTTTTTTTCTTCAGTTCACTTGTTTACTGAATTTATTTTAAGTTCTTGCAAGAAGGTTATCAGTTTACCTTTATAGCTAAAATGAGAGAGAATTGAAGCCAGCTCCTATGAACTTCAAATGTTTGTAATGTTCTGTCTTACATCTTTTAACAGTTGCCTTGTTTTTATTGTTCTTTTGTCTTTTTCTCGGAATAAAATGCTGCAAAGAGAGAATGCTGAGCTTAAGGAGATCCTTGCTGGACAGATAACTGACTAATAACACTAATATATGCTGTTGCACTTACACACATATATCCACAAACCACAACACAACATAAACTACTGACCCTGTTACATATACTGACAACAGAAAAGAGAAAAGAAAATAGAAGAAGGATGTGAATGAATTCTGGAATTAAAAAATCACTTTCAATAGTATTTATCTTAAAACCTCATAGTGTGTTATTACCCTCTTCTTATGTTGAACCCATTGGCTATGTGTTACCAGCTCATACCAGCAGAGGGCAGCTGTAAGCAGCCAAGGACTAGGTGGGTGCTTTCAAATGCTGCCTTCACAGGGTCAGAAATGTTATGCATATCTTGTGCCTACCTCATCCGCCGGGCCCCGTCTGGCCCTGGTGCCCTGGTTGTGGCTCTCAAACCAATTTTAAGCAGCCCTTGGCTTGACTTTCAAAATGTACTATGGCCTGGCACACAATATTTGTCAATCAACCATGATCACTTTGCAATTTTTCCCTTCAGCTCACAATGGAAGGACTGTAATAAAGCTCATAGACATGAATCAAGCAGGAACTAATGTGTTTTCATAAACAGACAGTAAACTAGTAAACTGAATGGTTACTAGCGGCAGACATTTCCTGTCATGAGCATACACAGCCACAGCAAAGAAGTGTGTGGACAATAAGGAAAACTGCTCTAAGGAGTGGTGTAAAATTGAATACATTTTCAGTGAAAACTGAAACTGTTGCACTTGTATTGTTTGTTTGTGTGTTGCCGGTTTTTTAATTAGCTATGTGATGCGAGAAACACTTGGCCCCGAGGTATTTTCACATTATATAATTTGGCCACCATTCAAAAAAGTTTGGACACCCCTGGCCTACATGAAGAACCAAACAAAGAAGCCTTGAATACAACAGAAACATGAAACTTGATTTGATGGCTGGTTTCTACTGTGTGACTTCTGATGGCACGTGAGAATTGAGAATATGTTCAAGGCCAGTGAGCACAACAACTAGATAATAAATTAAGCTTGCATGCCTTGCTCTCTGTATTTTATTGCTTGACTTTTTTTTAAATAATCACTATCAGGTTCAGGTTCAGGTTCAGGTTACTTTATTTGTACCTTTCGGTAGATTTGTTTTGCAGTCAAGTGAGGTTACACCGTCCATTATGAATAACATCAAGTCTTTCTGAGGCAGAAACAGCCTTTCAGTGGCAAGATAGGAGCTGCAATCACTTTTTGGCAGGTTGAAAAAGTGCATTTTATGTGTGGTTATTGTTGTATTAGTAATTTGCGCACACAAAGAAAAAAAATTGTCCATGTCACCTCTCTGCCTCTGTACTTAAATAAATATGAACTAGTAATTTCACAAGAATTTTTTTTCATGGTTGCCTGCTCCCACCCTGACTGCTAAGTACACACACTAACGACCTGTACTGCCCAAGAGGTACTGCATAAACCCATATTTCAGGTACTGTATACTACTTGTAGTGCATACTGTTTGTACTACTGGTACAGCACACAATGTGTGGATAATAGTACAATAGTAGTATTTGTAGTAGTAAGAAATTCATCTTTACCATTACATGTACTGCACACTATGTGCGCATAATATTGTATGTATTTACAATAACTTACAATATGTATTTAACATTCATTATCTAAACAGTAGTTACAGTAGTAGCAGTAGTACCTGCAGAAGAAGTAGTTGTGGTAGTACTGTTTGTAGTATAAGCAGTAGCAGAGTTAGAAAGACTTATTTGGAGACTATTAACATTTGCTGTATTGTGTTTTCTGACATAAGAATAGACCACATTTACTTGGTATAAGTATTGTAAGTGACATTTAATCATTACACTATGTAGTGTTTTTACTTATATTTGCATGTAATCACATATTTGTAAATATCCTTATATCTTTCAATTTTTAACTATGTAACATTGCTGTGCAATATACTGTGCAATCATATTTATATATTTTCATATTTTTACAGTTTAAATACTACACACCGTGTGTACTACAGTCATAATATCTTTTATGTTTATACTGTTACACATTTCTGTGCAAAGTACAATATGTTGTCACATACTCTGCAATAATATTTATATATTTCAATATTTTTGTTCTATAGTTATCCTGTGCAACTATCAATTATCAACATACAGTATCTGTACAGGTGAACTGTGTATATTGTGCGTAGATTTTAGACATTTTTTAAAAATTTGTATTTTTGTCATATTTTTATGCCCGGCCAGGCACACTTGCAGAAAACTTCCACCAGTAGAGCAACTGACCGGTTTAGCTAGCTTGAATGGTGGTCTAAAAGATGTAATCTTGCGGCTCTTTTAGACTTCCCAAATGTTATCTAACTGGATTAAATCTATATAGTAAAATGAGTCAATTTGCGGGGTTTGATGCTTACAAAAGATTATTTACTGATTTACAGACGTGTCTTTCCCGATGCAAGTCAAAGGGGAAAAGTCTGTCTGAGTAATTCTACTTTTGGCCACTATGTAAAATTTGCATCAGAGCCTGGCACACTTCCTGGGGGCTTGGTAGTGTTTAAATATGCTGCATCAAGTTCATAGTTTAGGAGCTGTACAATGTGCAGCTGCCTTTTTAGTAAGAAATGGAATGTTAAAATAAACTAGCACATTTCCCAAGAAATTTCTCACATTTTCCCAAAAATTGGACAGGTGCCTGCTCCCTGCAAACTAACTATTAATAGCAGTAGCTATTAGACTACAATACTAAGTACATGTATACATTTACTATATGTAGTAGTATTAGTATAGTATTAGTAAAAGCAGAGATGTCACAGCTGAAAGCAGTTGCATGAGGATGGACAAGGAGGGACAAAGTCACAGTCATCTGTATGTGCATTTCAAAGAGCTTCACAGTTTGCACTGCAGGCACTCAAAACTACTTTTTAGCTCAGGTTCATATGGTAATTTGGAACTGTACAATTGCAGGAAACACAAAAGGTACAAAATCTTAATTTATAAGTCAAAATTCACCATGAGTTTGTCTACAGAACCACCCAACAAGAAAATAACAGCTTCACAACTAACACTGTGTTTTAAACCATCTTCAGTTTCTCTGGTTATTGCACTTTATCAGCTTCTCCAAACTAACGCTGATCTGAATGGACAGTGAAATGGGCCTTTTGGGGTTTTCTTTAACATATGAAATAAAGGTTTCATCAGATGATAAATATTTCTAATTTAACTTCCTGTTGAAACCTGGGCAAATTGGCTTGAGTTCTTTCAAAAACACGGGAAGAAGGTTATGAGCAACTTAGGAAGAAATTAGCCTAGAATTAGCAAGAACTTAGTAAAACGTACAAGAAAAACATAATAATAATAATAATACAAAAAAAAAAAAGCCAAAAACATACAAAACAGCAAGAAAAACTTTCTGTGCCGGTGTTTTTTTTTCGGTCCACAGCTAACGGCTCATTTTGAACGTTGACGTTAATTATCGGCGTTACTGTGTCAGGCACCGAGACAGAAGAGTGCTCCGGGCGCGTTGACCTGTCTCCGTCCGGCCGGACCATGGATGTATTATAAGGAAGTCGAGCCGGACACACAAACATTGAGCTTCATCAATATTACTCACACACAGTTCTCTTCTCTTCTTCCTCCGCGTTGTGCCGTGTTCCCGGTTTGAGCTCCGTTTGAAATGGGACTCTAGCAACTAGCTCCTCCTCCTCCTCCTCCTTCTTCTACTGCTGCTGCGGTTGTTGTTGCTCCCAAGCCCCCAGGAAGTGCGCCACCCTCTGAAGCAAAATTTATATAGTGGCCGAAAGTGGAACTACAGCGTCACACTGGCCAAAGACTTTTTCCCATTTGTTAACATAGATTGATAGATAGATAGATTACAGCAATTTAAAAATAAAGATAACAAAGAAAAAGACACGATATATATATCGTTAGCTGAAGGTAATCTATATGCAAGCATACACAGTATGTATTATGGGCGAAGGGTTGTGGAAATATGTAGATAATAAATAAGTATACATATATATGTACGATATATGAATGTATGTAATATAAATATGTGCGTGGGGGTGCACTGGGTGTGCGTAAAGTGGGGACAGTGGAGGTAAAGTGTTTACTGTGTAAACAATGGGAAACATTGGGAAAGAGACCTTTCCTTATAATATTGACATTGTTACACTACTGTATATACTACATAATTATTATATTATATTATGTTATATTTTGTTTTTATATGTAATCTTGTTATTGTATATTGGTAACTTACAATAGGAGCACTGGGTGTTGGAGGAACTATTTCGAAGCAGTTCGGTAAAGTTGGAAAGATATTCACAGATTGGGACTTCCGGCATCAATAATCATTAGTGATACGTTGTCAAAACATAAACGAGGCCTCTTCCCATCGTTGTAAGGTAGACAATGTGCTACAAGCCCAGTTTTATCAAAAGTAGCTGTCTCTCAAGCTGCAGAAATAACATTGGAGTCAATGAGCAGCCGGCTGTGAGACGAGTGGATAGGGACCGTCTGCAAATTGCAAAACCGCTACAGCAGCGAAGAGAAACACTACACAGATATTCAATAACTTCAGTCTTATACACTGTAGTGTCACCAAAATCACTACAGCCTTCAACTGGCTCCTGTTGATCATACTACAACACTTGTTTTATTTATATATATATATATATATATATATATATATATATATATATATATATATATATATATATATATATATATATATAAATATTAAAATTAAATAAATAAAATATAATAATAAAATAAATATAATAAATAAATTATATATATATATATAATTTTAAGAAACTTTATAATAAAATGCAATAACTTCACCTTTATGCACTGCAGAAGAATTAAACTCTGTCCAACCATCATCTGGTTCCTGCTGATCATACTACAACACTTGGTTTGATTTTTTTTTTCTTTTCATAATTTTATGGATTTTTTATTAGAAATAAAATGTAATAACTTCTCTTTTATGTACTGTAGTGTCACCAAAATCATTGCAGCCATCAACTGGATGCTGTTGATCATACTACAACACTTGGTTTGATACTAAAAACATTTTTTCATAATTTTATGGAATTTTTATTAATAATAAAATTTAATAACTCCACTTTTATGTACTGTAGTGTCACCAAATTTACTGCAGCCATCAACTGGCTGCTGCTGATCATACTACAACTCTTGGTTTGATATTTTTTTTTTAAAATCATAATTTTAAGAATTTTTATTAATAATAAAATTTAATAACTTCTCTTTGCACTGTAGTGTCACCAAATTTTACTGCAGCCATCAACTGGATGCTGCTGATCATACTACAACACTTGGTTTGATATTTTTTTTAAAAAATCATAATTTTAAAATTTTTATTAATAATAAAATTTAATAACTTCTCTTTTATGCACTGTAGTGTCACCAAATTTACTGCAGCCATCAACTGGATGCTGCTGATCATACTACAACTCTTGGTTTGATTTTTTTTTTTTTTAATCATAATTTTATGGAATTTTTATTAATAATAAAATGTAATAACTTCTCTTTTATGCACTGTAGTGTCACCAAATTTATTGCAGCCATCAACTGGATGCTGCTGATCATACTACAACTCTTGGTTTGATTTTTTTTAAAAAAACTCATAATTTTATGGAATTTTTATTAGAAATAAAATTTAATAACTCCACTTTTATGCACTGTAGTGTCACCAAAATCATTGCAGCCATCAACTGGATGCTGTTGATCATACTACAACACTTGGTTTAATTTTTTTTTTAAAAATCATAATTTTAAGAATTTTTATTAATAATAAAATTTAATAACTTCTCTTTTATGCACTGTAGTGTCACCAAATTTACTGCAGCCATCAACTGGATGCTGCTGATCATACTACAACACTTGGTTTGATATTTTTTTTTTTAAAAATCATAATTTTAAGAATTTTTATTAATAATAAAATTTAATAACTTCTCTTTTATGCACTGTAGTGTCACCAAATTTACTGCAGCCATCAACTGGATGCTGCTGATCATACTACAACACTTGGTTTGATTCTATTTTAAAAACTCATAATTTTATGGAATTTTATTAGAAATAAAATGTAATAACTCCACTTTTATGCACTGTAGTGTCACCAAAATCACTACAGCCATCAACTGGATGCTGCTGATCATACTACAACACTTGGTTTGATTTTTTTTAAAAAAACTCATAATTGGACAGAGTTTAATTCTTCTACAGTATGTAAAAGTGAAGTTATATGAATTTATTATTAATAAAAAATCCTACAGTACATAAGAGTGGAGTTATTACATTTTATTACAAATAAAAATTCCATAAAATTATGATTTAAAAAAAAAAAATCAAACCAAGAGTTGTAGTATGATCAACAGCATCCAGTTGATGGCTGCAGTAAATTTGGTGACACTACAGTGCATAAAAGAGAAGTTATTAAATTTTATTTCTAATAAAAATTCCATAAAATTATGATTTTTAAAAAAAATATCAAACCAAGTGTTGTAGTATGATCAGCAGCATCCAGTTGATGGCTGCAGTAAATTTGGTGACACTACAGTGCATAAAAGAGAAGTTATTAAATTTTATTATTAATAAAAATTCTTAAAATTATAATTTTTTAAAAAAAATATCAAACCAAGAGTTGTAGTATGATCAGCAGCATCCAGTTGATGGCTGCAGTAAATTTGGTGACACTACAGTGCATAAAAGAGAAGTTATTACATTTTATTTCTAATAATAAAAAATCCATAAAATTATGAAAAGAAAAAAAAAATCAAACCAAGTGTTGTAGTATGATCAGCAGGAACCAGATGATGGTTGGACAGAGTTTAATTCTTCTGCTGCAGTGCATAAAGGTGAAGTTATTGCATTTTATTATAAAGTTTCTTAAAATTATATATATATATATAATTTATTTATTATATTTATTTATATTATTATATTTTATTTATTTAATTTATATATATATATATATATATATATATATATATAATAAAACAAGTGTTGTAGTATGATCAGCAGGAGCCAGTTGAAGGCTGCAGTGATTTTGGTGACACTACAGTGTATAAGACTGAAGTTATTGAATATCTGTGTAGTGTTTCTCTTCGCTGCTGTAGCGGTTTTGCAATTTGCAGACGGTCCCTATCCACTCGTCTCACAGCCGGCTGCTCATTGACACCAATGTTATTTCTGCAGCTTGAAAGACAGCTACTTTTGATAAAACTGGGCTTGTAGCACATTGTCTACCTTACAACGATGGGAAAGAGGCCTCGTTTATGTTTTGACAACGTATCACTAATGAGTTATTGATGCCGGAAGTCCGAATCTGTGAATATCTTTCCAACTTTACCGAACTAAGCGGGTAATAAAAAAACAGAAGGCTCTAGTTGAATGCAGATCATTAACCTATAAATTACACAGCTTAAAGAAGGCTCTCCTCTGGAACAGAGATCTGACTAATTCATGCATTCACATGCAGTGGTTTACACTTTGTATTAAAATCACTCATATTAACAGGAGTGTGACGACATAGAACAATGAAGTAGCCGAGATCTTTTTAAACAAAGGAAAAAGCTTGGACACAGGGACGGGCAAGCTGACAGAGGATCAAAGTCTGATAAATTATTAAAAAAGGATCAATAATTGTAGACCTATGATATGAAACACTATATCGAAATGCTGAGGTGAGTACAGCAAAAGCTTTTTTTTAGCGAGTAATTCACTATGAGAAGCGCAAACTTAACACAACTAACAAAATTTCATAACTGAAGTTGGGGAATAAACACGTCTCATCTCCAAAAGCGGTTTCCCACCCAGGCCCATAAAAGTATATCTGACCCTCTCTCCTGTCCTTTTCTCCCTCCCTCTTTCAGCAAAGATCTACACAAGATTCAGTGGAGCCTGAAGACTCCCTGCACTAAGACATCACACCCTCATCCTGAAAATCGGCTCCTTGTCCTCTGCAAGCCTTTCCCTGTTTCTTAATTTTATTCAACCACACACAAGGCATCCCTATGGCGAGCTCTTTGTTCGGGTGAAATGTTCTAATGCAGTTTTTGAAAATGATAACCTCATATTTTTTTTAGCTGTAATCTGTGGTGAGTGTAAGACTACTTCTGCTGGTATTACTTAACAACATTTTCCTCATCTGCGTGTCAGCGTGTCTTTCTCTTCACACCTGGATCGTCCCTGTGCAGCACAGCAAAACATGGTGGAGACTATCTGAGAGGACACCACAAAAGAAGGACTTATAACAACTACATAATGTGATATTTATGTTTCTGAGTTTATTATATATTAATGGTATTAATCAATTGCAATAAGTCTGTTGAAAGACAAAGATAAACAAAATACACGTTTATATACATAAGCAATAAACAGCAACCTGCTCCTTTACCATGGTATATCTAAATGTTAGCATAACCTTATATGTCATATCCGCATCACTCATATTTATACTATGTAATATCTATCAAAACTACTTTTTAGCTCAGGTTCATATGGTAATTTGGAACTGTACAATTGCAGGAAACACAAAAGGTACAAAATCTTAATTTATAAGTCAAAATTCACCATGAGTTTGTCTACAGAACCACCCAACAAGAAAATAACAGCTTCACAACTAACACTGTGTTTTAAACCATCTTCAGTTTCTCTGGTTATTGCACTTTATCAGCTTCTCCAAACTAACGCTGATCTGAATGGACAGTGAAATGGGCCTTTTGGGGTTTTCTTTAACATATGAAATAAAGGTTTCATCAGATGATAAATATTTCTAATTTAACTTCCTGTTGAAACCTGGGCAAATTGGCTTGAGTTCTTTCAAAAACACGGGAAGAAGGTTATGAGCAACTTAGGAAGAAATTAGCCTAGAATTAGCAAGAACTTAGTAAAACGTACAAGAAAAACATAATAATAATACAAAAAAAAAAAAAGCCAAAAACAAACAAAACAGCAAGAAAAACTTTCTGTCTAAATGTTAGCATAACCTTATATGTCATATCCGCATCACTCATATTTATACTATGTAATTATACATTTTATATGTAAAAGTACGATATATATATATATATATATATATATTTATATATTTTATGTTTTACAATATATTTTATTTTTTGTATTTTAATCATATTTCACCCTTATTTAGCAGTCAGTCACTTTTTTCTGTTGCCTCTGACTCTTGAGCTGCTGAAATGTGTGAATCTCCTGAGTGTGACATTAATCAGTCTAATCTAACCCTGGCTGTTAATATTAATCTTCAAATATAAGCATGTTTTGCTTTAAAAACAATATAATAATGAAACTACATACGATGCGCTTCGTGTAAATTGTAAATCAATGCGGTTATTGACTGCTATTTAGCGAAAATCTGAGTTTTGTCTCTCCCTATAATGTATTGGAATGGCCCGCCAGTCAGTCACTCCCGGGAACTCATCGAAGCCTCCATGTGTCACGTGACACATGGAGGCTTTGACTAGTTCCCGGAAGTCGTTGGCGGCCCATTTATGTAATTAGTGGTCAGTCAATGCATCGATTTACAATATTTATGTAACACAACGTATGTAGTATAAAGTGTGTATGTAGTAACAATATCATTTTGTGCTAATAATGTAAGTTATTGAATGACTAATGTAATTTTTATGACTTTCAGAAAGGACACAGGGTCAAAGAAAGGAGAAAAACATGGATGATTAAAGTCAGCCGCAGCAATCTCAATGTAACAAGTGATTACAACAGAAAAATACGTGAGGTAATATACTAAAATTACATCTGTACTTTTTCCACAAAAAAAGACCACAGGCAGCTTAGAATTTGATTTATTAAAAATGAGGAGGAAAGGAGCTTGCTGTTTCAGAGCAGGAAGTCTCCAGGCTCCTCTGAGTCCTCCTGAAGTTCTTGTGTTGAAAGAGAAGTAGAAAAATGGTAGACAAACCAACATAAGCATCCATAAGAAACTGCCTTGAAAGTGGTGTGATCTTTTCCCCCCAACTGAGATTATGAAAATTCATGAGTTGTAAATGTTTAACATAGTGTGACAAGTGACATTAGTTATTAATGTGATGATTTTGTATAAATTTTGTTTTTTCTGTTGTCTTTTTGATTTATAATGAGTTTATGTTTGTCCAGTAAGTGTTAACTGTTCCCTAATACCTTGTGTGTTTAACCACTAAGGAATATGAATGTAGATAGAAAAAATTTAAATTTTGTATGTGGGAAGTAAACCACATCCTGCAACCCCAGACAGGTAGCTTCATTTCATGCCAGATGTCCCACATCTGGTAAAAAAATCTGAAAAGTGCCTTGTCCGAGGACAGGTATTCATTATTCCCGAGGACATTGTAAAAAAGAGAACCTCCTCTCTAACAAGGCTTCAGTGGTCCCAATTGGCCCCAAAATACTTGCTGGCCTTTCAAGAAGGGATGGCATTGTAAATAGCTCCCTATCTTTCATCTGCAGACGTCAAGCCAAGTCACTTCTACAAAATGAAGGTTGGGCCTGCCCTAAATGTTTTCAGTAAGGCAACAAGTGCTGTACTGAAATACATGGTACAACAAGAAAATACATGACCTCTTTCATACATGACCACAGCATGGCTCCTGGAGCAGATTGATCACTGGTTTGATCTGATGTCATCTCGCCATCCCATTACAGCCTTGAGCAGGACAAATATGGAGGAGTACCAGAAGGCTGTCACCTTCCTCCAGGACATAGTTTATCTCTTCCATGGGATGAAGATTGGGCAAAAGGGAGCTTGGAAGCCTATACAAACAGGGGTGATAATGGCGACAACATCAATGTGTTAGCCATACAGGAGGAGATGCTGCCACAAGGACACAGGTTTGTGTTGATATCTAGGTTCACACAAGACTGCCTTGAAATCACACTCAGCCGTGCGCAGTCAAGAAATCCTGTCCCAACTCCAGTGGAATCCAATCATGCACTGAGGATCATATCAGTGGGACAGTTTTTCACAGTTATCAGGTCAAGGAGCTACCAGGAAGATGACGGCACCTTTTTGGCAGGCTTCCTGGACACAGTGGAGCCAAATGTCACTCCATCTGTCAGAGTGGAACAGCTGATGGCGGTGAAGAGAGAAACGCCTGACCTCACTAAAGCTGAGAAATGCATTCTCTTTCACCTTGCGGGCTACATCATCCACAAACTCATCAGGTTTGCCAGCATCTGTGAGAAATGCAAAACTGCAACTGAGCATAATGACGACAGTCCTGCTGGAGAAATCAGCATCTTGGTAAACCTGAAAGAGTTTAAGGCAGGTGCTCTTTGTCATCCCTCTCGGGAAGTTTTTGATTTCATCCACAACAATGAGGAACTATTTAGGACCAGGACTGGTTCCTCCCTCATGAAGCTTCCCAACGCAGTGGATGTCTTGGAGAAGGAGTCTTCGGGACTCCAGCAATCTTCCATCATGCTGTGGAGTAAAAGAAAAAATCATTAGAAGATTCATTTGGCTGAGGTTAATAACTGAAGCAAAACAAATAAGAAATGACAGAAAAAACAACACTTGCAAGATGGACATCTTGGAAGCAAGAGCCAATCCAAAAAGGTAAAGAGGGACAACAGTAGCTACTCATCCAGCAACCCCCACACAGCTTCAAAGGTGCTACCCAACCCATTAATTGTTGTAATGGAAACATCTGGAATAACCATTTCTACTACAAGTGCTCCAGCACCCAGCCAACATCCCCCCTCCTCCACCGTCCAGCACCAAACTAACCTCACTGTTTCTCCTCCCACTAGAAGCCAGCCAAAATCACTGCTCCCCCACCTACCAGCACCCTGCCACCAACAGTTCTCTTCCACCTCTCTAAAACTGTCGCTCCTCTCCACTGCTGACCTGTCACACTGTCGCTCCTCTCCACTGCTGACCTGTCACACTGTCGCTCCTCTCCACTGCTGACCTGTCACACTGTCGCTCCTCTCCACTGCTGACCTGTAACATTGTCGCTCCTCTCCACTGCTGACCTGTAACATTGTCGCTCCTCCTCTCCACTGCTGACCTGTCACACTGTCGCTCCTCTCCACTGCTGACCTGTCACACTGTCGCTCCTCTCCACTGCTGACCTGTAACATTGTCGCTCCTCTCCACTGCTGACCTGTAACATTGTCGCTCCTCTTCACTGCTGACCTGTAACATTGTCGCTCCTCTCCACTGCTGGCCTGTCACACAGTCGCTCCACATCCTGCAGGATTCTTGACAAGATGCAGCATCATTGCAGTATGCTTCCTTCAACTGATTACTTGCATATTACATATTTAATGTGATTACAAATATAATTAGTAGAAAATGCAGTATAATGCATATTAAGTATGATTATTCCCAATTTAGCCTAGCATTTTTCATTTTTAAATATACTTACGTTATGTTTTAAATTCCACACAGGTGCTTCATCTTCCCTTTACTTTTGTCATCAATGCAAAATCAGCTGAGCTGTAACAGCAGGGGCAGGTATAGTCCACAGAATCACATGAAAGCGTTCATGTTTACACAGCTACGTTTTTTTAATGAATGTCTATATTATGCACTATAGATACATATCGATAGCAATATATAACAAAAAAATCATCTCCCAGATTATTATGTGATGTTAACTTTATTAAACCAGCTCAAAAACTAGCTCATATTAAACGAATGTTATGTCTAAATACCGCCCTGTTCACACGGGATTCAGCATTACTGGTCTGTGATTTTCCCGTGCAAAACAGCAATGTCCCTAATTTGTATTTGCGCCGCTGTCCCTTTGTGGTTAGAAATAGGGCCCGTTCTTCATTTATCAGCGGAAACGGGGTACTGCAACACGGATAAGGTATTTAAAAAATGTAAACAGTGAGGAAGAACTTGTGTTTTTAAAACTGGCGTTGGTAATGGATATACAACTTAAAAAGGAGGTATTTTATATTTCACTTAAATAAAGAGCCGCACCCCAGGCACCCCCTCCTCGGATAAGTAAAGCACAGTCCCGAAACACCCTGAGCAATATACTGCTGTGGATGAGGCCGCAACAAAACATACTTAAGTCCGTTTAGCCATTTAGATTTAATATTCGTTTTAGAGTACACTTTAATTTCATATTTTCTCCTATATACCTTGCAAACTAGCCCTGTTTAATTCAGCAGCTCCGTCGTTTTTATGATACAGAAAAAATGCATATAAATGTAAAAGTTGTCAGTAAATTCGTGAGAAATACAGACATCGATCACGCTGTGCAGATGCGGCAAAACAGGCGAAAAACAGACGTGTGGGGGATTGTGATTTCAACATTATAATACTAGTCCCTTGCCAGGTTTATATTAAACTCCTGTTTACTCACACAAAATATGTACAAAAAGCATTATTCTCTGATCCCCTCACATTGGATAACACGAGTGAAGAGGGAAATGTAAGATTAACATTAACATGGGTATTGTTGTGTGTTGCTAACTTTATCCAGTATCCTAAATTAGCATGTTAGCCTGTTAGCCCCTCTGTTAAGGTACAGTAAATCTTATAAAGCGGGGAATAATCCCATAACATGATTTAATACACCTTCTGATTGCATCCATATACGATTCCAATCAGATTTTTTTTATGTCTTACCCTTTAAAATGTGGACTCTACTCTATCGGCTCTATGGCATCAACTCCATTGTGCAGCAAGCGCCCGATAGCTACTTCCGGGAACTATTGAGGCTCGCTATGATCCGCCATCTTTGAAAAAAACGGTCCATTGAAGCGATACATAATACATCCATGGAGCGAACCACGGAGATGACGCGACTCTCTCTTAAAGGGTTCTGGTGTCAACTATGGCGTGAATCAAAGTCGGAGCTGCAGACTCCACCAGTCTCTAAGTCCAGTGCCCCGCCCCCGCCGACTCCCCCCCCCAACCCCGACCACGCCCCCTTGACGGCGACAACACACCTCCTACTGTACAGCATAAACGTTAACTCACATTTTGCTCGGTTACTTTAGTGCACTAGAATAGACGCTTTCAAAGGGCTCTGGGTTACTCCAAAGTGCCTGTGTCACCAAGGTTACTGGTAATTTTGTTTTTTTCCTTAGTTGAGGTTAGTATATTTGAAGTAATGTAGTAACTTGCCAGCAAGCCATTTGTGTCATTTGCTTTTTAAATTTAGCAATTTAACATAATTGGAATGTTGCTAATCTGGCCAACGGTAGGTCCGTTAGCCTTAGCCTTAGACTAATAACGTTAGCTAATGCAGCGGTCGCTACAGAGGGCCAAAATCGCGTTAGCGTTAGGAATAAGCTGTTAACTTTTGGAATAGTAGAGGTTGATTTTAACAACTCCACCCTGTACCGTGTGCCTTGTTTAAAAATCGCTGTAGAGTTGTGGTTTTATCATAATATGTTGCAATTATTAACAGGTGACAGTCTGACATCGTCAGAATGAGGGTACACACTGTGCGAAGTCTATGAATCAAGACCAGTGGTGTAATATAAGAAAGTAATGATACTTCTTTACAGTACTTAAGTATTTTTTAGGAGTATCTGTACTTTATTTAATTTTTATATTTCTGTCAACTCTCCACTTTAGTTTTACTCCACTACATTTCCCCTACATGCATTGTAGTTACTATAAAATAGGAAAGGAACTGAGGAAGGTGAAAGAAGGAATTGGAGGGAAGGAAAAGCTGCATTTCATTTAAAAAAAACTTAAGTACCAGAAAAAGGACCTTGTTTTTCTTCAACTGAAATTTACGCTCTGTTTTTAAGGTGGTGTATGTTACAAGATAAATTTAATAATTCTCAAAATTCCGACCACTTGATTCTTTGTCAACAGAATTTACTTGTACTTTTAATTTCAATACTTAGTTGCATTTAACACAATAAAATTATTTTTGATACTGAAGTATAGTAAATATCAGATACTTTAAGACTTTAACTCAGTAATATTGTAACAGGTGAACTTCAACCACTGTCATTTTCTGGTAAGAAATCGGTACTTCACAGACAGTAGAGAACTTTGTGTCAGACTCCATGACTAACATCTTTGTTTTTCACTACTATTAATGTATGATTGAAACAGGTGTCCTCCATACTGTGGGGATGAATAACACAGAGCAAGATACAACACAAAATAGCAGGGGACATGTCAACACTGATGGTTATTCTTCAGATGCTTACGGCTCTGAAATGGACAGTAAAGTCCACCCTGGTCCTGCAGGGACTCATGTATGGCCGAGGTCCCCGTCAGATGTCAGTCTGCCCGAGGTCGTCCCTCATCCTCAACAGTATACTGTCCAGCCAGGCATGGTGGACCCTGTCACCTTAAGGTATAATGTTCATTCCATTCACTAAACAATTTTTAAATTCATGACAAAAATGACTTACAGGTTATTCTATTTTAGGCTACACTGTTCTCTGTCTTTTGTTTTACATGCTTTTACACACATTTCAACAGGGGATGTAATCTGAACCTGGGATAAAATTAATTATTAATTGCAGGTTCCACTGTCCATGTCAGTCCACTCAGTGTCAGCCAGACTACATCGTGGAGCCCCAGCTGAGTCAGTATCACATCCTCACTGGGTAAGTCCTCAGTCACTTTACTGTGTATTGATTGTGATCTGCTGAAGCATGTTGGAGTCCTTTATGTTGCAAAAAATGGCAAGTACCAGTTACATGTCTTCTCTTACAAATGATAAAATGTGCCAATCAACGACTTTTGCACTGCTACTGTCTTTACTTTTGCACCATCTGGTGGCGGTAGGGGACACAGGGCCAGTGAGATGAGTGGACTGAAAGGACAGATGTTCCTAACAAGTAGTTTCCCTGATGCTTAAATGGATGTTAAAATTTATACTCTGCCCAAGTAAGGAGCCAAACTTTCATGCATATTGATACACACTCAGGCTATCTGTGGTGTGTAGCTGTAAAAAATATTCTGGAAACATCCTCAGTCTGCACTCAGAATAAATGGTGCCATTTTCACTGTTGGACATGCAGCTAGAGTGCAATGCGAGACAATAAGGAGTTGTTTTGGATGCATGTAGAGCACACCCCCTGGATACACAGAGGTGGAAACTAGGGCAACAGTTGAAAAGTCCAAATAATCTCCTCTATGAACCACTTTCCCTTAACCTCAAGAGAAATTGTCATGAGGTCAAGAAAAGACGTGAAGAAGAATTCAAAAGGACGTGAAAAGCATGAAAGGGGGAGAGAGAGGAGATGACATGCAGCAAAGGGCCGCAAGTCGGAACCAAACCCGCAGCCGCTGCGGCAAGGACATTGCCTTCATTAATGGGGCACCTGCTTTATCCACTGAGCCACCCGATGCCCTGTAATTGGTTTGTTAATTTATCAGTTTTCTCTTAAAACTTGACAATTTGCTGCTTTCTTAAAGTACTTTGTTACGTGGATCTTTCAAGGTGCGCTAAATTCTGAATATTGTTATTATGATCATGACTATTATTATGTTTATTACTATTATTATTGTTGTCTACTTCTATTATTGTTGTTGCCTACTTCCCCCCGTGTGCACTTACCTTGTTGTTTCATGCACGTTATAAAGGCTAAACAAGGGCAACCCGACGAAAAATATAACATCATTACTGAGGTTAGAATTAAAATGAAACATAGTTAATAAAGGCTCCCAGTCACAGAAGTGAAATGTAACGTTGTTGCAAGCGTTGTTTGCTGACACTCACCCTCCTTTTCTTCTCATTTTTATCCCCATGAATCCCATTATGATTTCAGGAAAATAATAATTATGCAAGATATGTACGATATGTTGGACCCCCTACTCTAAATATGAGCATTCTTACATTTCAAACATGTGGAAGTAAAAACATGGTCTCTCTTAAAACGATCCCTTTTGGTGTCATATGCAGGTTCTGATCTTGTAGAGATGTTTGTTGTGACGCCGGTTACAGAGGTGCAATCATATGAAATATTTTCGCTTGAAGCTCTTTTATAGAAAACAGTAAATAGTAGATATTATTTTCACATAAAACATGATAAAATATAATAACAAAATGAGCATATAACAAGCAATAACATATGTTTTTTGAAGAATGTATAGCCTACGTTCCAGACAAAGATCTGATTATTAGCCTGTGTATATAACAGCTGAAGAAGCATCACTCAGCTCAGTAAACAGCTTCATGTTGACGTGGTGGTGTCTTGAATTGTTTCAGCTCATACAGGCTGTGGATGTGTTAATGTAATGAAATAGTTGATTCCCAAGAGAACAGCCAACGTGGCTCGTCGCTTTAATTGTTGCGACTGCAAAAATTTGTGGGATGGAGTTACCTCCTTTCCTTAGGTAAAGGATGCTCCAGTGTATGCTATTCTAGAGGAGATAGTAAAGGAAGCATTGATGCGCCTTTCCTTAATGTTAGGAGAATTTGAACAGCTCTTCTCATTGGAAGACACTTTTGGGTCATTTCACTCAGTGAGGAACCTTGTTAGCAAAAAGGACTACTAGACCGCAGCCCTGAAAGACAAGCTGCAAAAAACTTCTAGTTCCTCCAAGCATCACTTCCAAGCTTCTGTTTTCATAATAATAAGTTTTACCGACTAGCATTTCTGTTGCTGACTGGTGAGGGTTGCAACATTTAATCAACTTGTTGACTTCTCATGCACATCACAAGCTGAAAGCATCAAAGATGCACCACCCATCGTTGGGATTGTTGAATTTTCCATTAAAATATTTTTTAAATAGATGCTATTATTATCTATTAAGATCACACACATAGTTTCTTGCGTTTGTTTATTTCTATAAATTAGTCAAAATAAGTAAAAGAGCGACTCGTAGGATGAGTCCTAAGCAGCAACCTGGATTCAAATCCGGCTTGCGGCCCTTTGCTGGGTGTCGTCCCCATTCTCTCTCCCTCTTTCCTGCCACTCTGTAACTGTGCTATAATAAAGGCATGAAAGTCAAAAAAATAATCTTTAAAAGAATGATACGAGTGTTATAGGGGCAGTGTCTCATCCATGCCTGAGGGTTTACACACTAATGTGTGAGGGAAATGGTTACAAAGTTCCTTGGTGTCCTCAGCGCTGTGCCCTGTCCAGCAGACAGCAGCCATCATAGCTCAGTGTCTGCTCCCTGGTTTACTAATGAAAGCATCCTCTGCAGCATGATGCCTGTAAGTACTTACAATCATTTCACCATTTTCATGGATTAATAAAGAATTTTTACGTTGCTTATTAGTCTTGATGTGTGTGAGTGTGTCTCATGTGTTTTAGGGAGACCTACATGGCCCTTTAGCTGGTATCTGTGAACCACAGACCATGGAGCATCAGCAGTTTCAGGAGGTACTGACGGCACACAGCCTGTTAGACAGGGGCCATCAGTTAGATTTGTCCAAGGGCCAAAATGTTTCAAAGGAGACACTGTGAGGCTGGACTTCTAAAATTTTAAATGTGTGTATGTACTTTTTCTATGTCTATGTCTGTCCGTTTGTCCGTCCGTCCGTCCAGTGACAAGTCACCTTGCCACATTGACATTTGATATTTTATTTTTCTCTTAAGCTTACTGAACCTGACGCATCACTACTGCTAATAATAAGCTGACAGATGCATTTATAATAACTCAAGTACCCACGGGTCAAACGCACATATTTGGGATGCTCAATTCATTATTAATAAAATTATTTCCATCTCAGATGCTTTGGGGTTGCTTCAATATAGGAAGAAAAAAATACTCTATCCTAAATACTGTGCCGCATTTTTTACTCCTCACATTTTATGAGTGAATTAATGTTGTGAAGGCAGAATGGAAAGCTACGATCACTGCTGTAAGGTAAAACATCAGCACAAAGGAAAAAACATTTTCATTTCAGTCCATTCAACATGAAACAGAATAGATCACATCAGTATTATGCTGAATTATAGCTATGTGGTACATGTCCTTTACTTGATATTTCCACGTAATGTAAATATACACCACTGGAGGAGCTCAGTCTCTTCTGTGTCAGAGGGACACGTATTTATTTTTCTACTGCATTTGTCTGACAGCTTGTTAATAGTTAATTTGCAGATTCAGTTTTTTTACACAAAACATATGATTAACAAAAAAATGGAATGTCATAGAGTTAAACTATGCAGCATTATATAAAGTAAATTTATCACTGAGACTTAAAGTTAATCTCATTTTTAGTTTTTGCTAATTATTTCTTAATTCATTGATTAATCCATAAAGTAAGTAATAAAGTAAGTAATAATAATAATAACTTAATAATAAAGTTAAAAAAAAAAAACCCTTTTACAATTTGACAATGTCAAAGGAGACCTTCTTCTTTTTTATCCAAACTATTTGTTTAGCTAAAACTCAAAGTCAGTCAGTTTTATTTCATTTACAAGGCAAAGAAAAACTGCACATTGTCACATTTGAAGACCTGGATTCTGGGAATATTTGCTATTTCTGCTTGAACTGACTTCAACAGTTAATCAAGTATCAAAATAGCTGCTTATTTGTCATTTAGATTAACTCGCTGACTAATCAGTAATTAACCCATTGTGTTCCCCCTCTCTGCATAGGTGGTGTGTAATGTGAGTGGAGATAGACAGTTTGTGCTGGTTAACCCCTGTGAGCCAGGATCTGTGTTCCTTACCCTGGAGTCTGCAGCAACACAAAGAGATGACAGCCCAACTGGAGGGGAAGGTGAGGACAAGGTTAAACAGGTTACGCTTTAGTTTCTGTTGAGTTGAGGAGGATGTGTCATGCATTTTAAGACTTTGCTAGGCTTGAAATTCAAACAAAAATGAGGCCGTGTAACATAAATGTTTATTAAGGCTGCAACTTATGATATGTACATTATCAATTAATATGTTTATTATTTTCTCCATGAATCAATCATTTATTAAATGTTAGTAAATGGTAAAACATTACCAAAGCCCAAGATAATATCCTCAGATGGACATTTTTGTTTATGAAACCAAAATATTCACATTTCAGGAACTACAGTTAGAGAATTTTGACTTTTTTTTCTTTATAAAATAACCTAAACATGGTCAATCAAATAGCAAATGAGTCTGTGATTAATTTTAGACTTGACAGCTAATCGTTACAGCTCTACTGTTGATGCGTATGAGGGGTGTGTAATACTCATCATACACAGGGAGCTGAAGTTAATTTATAGTAATGAGTTACAAGCACAGTTGAAGCCCATCAATTGCTCACCCAAATTTGAAGGTGTTTGTATTTGTTCTGTAGTAATTCTCTTTTCTTTTATGTTTACCAGATATGAGTGTGCTGGGTACTTCCAGCCAGGTAGGAAAACAACATTTTTTCATTTCTTCCCAGAAACTAACTTTCTCTGTGGGACATTGTCCACGACTGAGGGATAGATTTGTTAAGTGATTGTTTAACAGATTTTTTTAGTCATGTGTTGAGTGATTCACACATGTATAGCTTCTCCAGTGCCTGCAGACAGCTTGTTTCCTGTATGAGTCCAGAGATCAGACAACCAACATGCAGCATCAGGCTGCTTCTGCACGGTAAGATCTGTGGGGCTGACACCAACACTGTTGTTTCCACCACACAAACACAGTAAGATAAGTAAGAGTCTATAGTGTCTCAAGCTTTGCCAAGCATGTGGTCAGCGTAATATATATCAGGCCCATAATATATTATCCCTATTAATTGGACTTTCCTATTATTATGTGTTATTCTGATAATTAGAATGATAGCTGATAAATAGCACATATAATACAAAGCCAGACTGCTGTCATTGACTTAACAAGGGCAGCATCTACACACCCAGACACACAGGATTGCGGTACACCTTTAATTTTGGTTTGCGAGCCACCATTAAAACAGGGTAGAAGAAGAAGAAGAACAACAACAACAATAACAGCATGCTGACCAAAAACATGACGTCTCTCAATTCCAGAGGAAGATGAAACAGTTGCACTGAGGGTCCGCCTGAGCGACAGCATGCAAGCTAATTAGTACTGGAACTGGTACCTGTATAGGTTCAAATGTGAACGTTACCCAACAATATTCACTTGGCTTTTTTCCTAATTTTATAACAATTCCAGTTGTTTTCAAGTTACACTGATATGCAGGGGTAGAAATCACGAGTTTTATGTTTTAAGTGATTTGTGAAATGTTTACTGTGTTTACAGTGTTTGTTGCTGTCCTGTGTCAGATGATGAGGGTTATCCTGCAGTTACTTCTTGACACACTTAAGGCCATGAGGCACCAAGCCGGGCGTCGGCGGCTTTCGTTGCCTTGGTGTGTCCCTCACCGTTGGCCCTCATTGACCCTCAGCAGGTTTTTCCTGTCGGGCTCCACAGCTTCTACCGATTCAGTAGAGCCCGGCGGTGAATGAAATCACTCTGATTGGCTGTTCAGCTCTGCGCACAAGAGGGCAAACGGAAGTGAAAAATGTAAACAAACAGGGACAGATAAGAGGGAGTGAGGTTGAAACAAACATTTGTTATAGGAGGTCAGACTCAGTATTTCCTCTGCCATTCAGCTCTTGAACAGAAAGGTTTCCTAATGGTTTGTGTCATTGTTAAATATGTTTTTTTCCTGATGATTGCTAACTGGCTTACTACCGTCATGGTGGTCGTCCGCTTTCCCTTTTTGAATGATGAATACAGACGACCGCCATCTGCTGCTATGGAGGGTTTTTTCACTCACACAGGTGCAGAATGTACGTGCCGGCTGGCAGATGGTTTGGTGTGTTCATGTTAAACTTTTTGGCCGAGACACGGCGATATGAGGCAACACAGCAGGGAACTTCCATTGCTGCTTGTTCTGTGATGTTGGTTTGGTGTGTCTGGGCCTTCAGAGAGCTAATGTGTGATGGGTCTGGCAATATGTTTTTCAGGAGATAATATCCTCAGTAGAGTATCAACATGTCATTTGATGGTTAGTGGTGTTAGACGCTGAGCTTTCCTAAAACATGGACTTGAAGCGTAGTTATGTGTATTCTCTCCCTGTAGACGTGCTGGAGCAATGTGTGAATCAAAGTCTAGGAAACCATGCCACTGCTCCAGATCCCTGTGCCTCAAACTGTGAGTACACCATCCTGTTCATACTTTATAGCAGGATGTGTTAGGCCTGGGAAATAAAGAGATAGTGATATGCACTGCTATGTGACACTTCAATAGTAGCAATAAGGACATTTTTTGATAGAATCATTGATAGTGTCACCTAAATGTATTAAATGACAAACTGCCCGGAAAAAAACAAAACAAACAACTCCAAAAAACAACACAACTCCACAGAGTTTGGCTGCATTAACAAACCCTCCCTGCTCCCTCCCTGCTCCCTCCCTGGTTCATAAACAGCCAATCATATCCCTTGATAATGGAGCATGCTATGAGTGACAATGGCACAGCCAGTCATTTAACAGGTGCATTGTTCCGTTGTGGCATTTTCATGAATGGAGTGAGAAAATTAATGCAGATGATAAGGAAATTGTTCATATAAAAAAGCGCGAGCCAGCTTGCTAGTATGTTTGTTTTTTGTTTGTTTGTTTTTTTTAAATTGACTGATGTCAGAGTAGCGCTGTGTGTAAACTGTGCAGATAAACAGCCCCAACCAGGTGCAGGAATACAGCAAACTTATTTTACCACCTTATCCATTGTTTGTTGATCAGCTTACATCTGCTGCATCTTAACAAACACCCAATTGGCAGCCCATGATGAAGAGGTATAAAAATACACAAATAAGTGATGATAAATAACTATTAAGTGGTTAAATACACCCTTTTCCCCATAGTAATATATATATATAATTTTTAAAGGTTATTAAAACTTATAATCTGTGATAATGCATATCAACTCAAACGAAACATTTTATCATGATATATTTTTCAGCTGCATGTCCCAGCCCTAAAAGGATGCTGCTAAAGCAGGTACAGAATGTCCTCTAGGGTTTTCTGAAACTGGGGAACGGCTTCAGCACCAGCCAGTAGCCTGGCGCGAAAAATTCTTCTGCATCAGGCTGCAATTTTGGGGAATATGAAATTCGAAATGATGACAATGTAAAAGGGAATGTCTTTATAAATAAGTGATTTATTTATCACATACCAAATTATGCACAGCAAAAAAATCATTAGGAACACATAGACACATATATGTTTTTTCTTTTTCCCTGCTGCTCTCTCCTTTACTCTGCTGTCCTGCAATCTGCCCCTCCACTCTGCTCTCCTCCACTATTTCTACCTGTCACTAATGTAACTGAGAATGAGTAACATTAGATTAAAAAAAAACAATACTTTATCACGCAGGTTGGAACATTTAAATATTATAGTAACCACCATCACCATAGTATCAGTATAATTTTTTTCTCTTCACAACTCAGGGTTACCTGACTCTCTTCCTTATCTGGAACCTTTCTCTTCTTCTGGAAGTATTTTAATATACTCATCTGAAAATGCAAAAAAGGATTTTACTACTGAACATTACCTGACATTATTTCATGCTATTTATTCATAACTATATATATCTTTTTTCACAGCCTAATGTTAATGTTGGACACTTCTAGGGTGATTGGACAAGGCTGGGAAAATCCAACCATGTCCAGGGCCCCCTGGTAAAATCATCTTACCATCTGGTAGTTTTATTTTGAAAATCCAGCCTTGTCCAGGCCTTGCAGCAGTAAGGTTTTCATTTTAACTGCTGCAATTTGCCTAATGAGAGCGAGTGTGATTCAGCAGGATATGTTAAATAATAATGTTGGATCACATGTATAAAGTTATTTGAAAGCACTCAATAGGGGGTGCTAGCAGTTCTAAACAAGTACATGACCTTTTGATAAAATTGGCCATAAATCAATAATAGTTTGTACAAACATAAACAAATTTGGTGGATATTTTTCTCTAAGTCATTGAAACATGTCCCCACAATCTTTCTGTAACTGACCAATAGGATGGATAAACTGGCAAAAGCCCTGGTCCTACCCAGCTTTAGAATTTAAATGTCAATGCATTTTTTTCCTTTTTTTGCAAAGGGTTGTAATTGAGGTTGATGAGCTCTGACAGCCAAGAAGAAATGCTAATGACTAAACACAAACTGTGGTCATTTAGATGATTCTTTTACAGTTAATAGTGTAGTGAAAGACTGTGGAGGACTTATTAATGATATTGAAAGTTTCCTGTGGTGACATGGAATGGTCCTGTAAATATAGTGATAAATCATTTGTGTAAGGACTATTATGATATTGTGAGCTGGCATCCTGAAATGTAGAAAATTGTTTTGCCATATTGCTGCTGCTATCCTATTGTAGTGATGGCGAGAGTGGGTAGGCTTGCCATGGTACCCTGTCTGTTATTTGACTTAGTATAATATGTATTCATGTGTGTTTGTCTTTCAGCTACTGTGAGTGTTTTGCCAGTGGAGTGATGTGCAGCAGCTGTGACTGCTCCAACTGCCACAACAATGCAGAGCATGAAAAAGAGCGTCACGAGGCAGTTATGGTTTGCAATGCTTTTTGGTTAACATGTTCATGTCAAGCTGAATTTCTTCACAGTAAGCCTTTAAAATATCACAAAACATATAAGTAAAATAAATGAAGCCATAAATGCAAAGAAGCAGAAGCAGGAAACAATATATTTGATGGCAAATCATAACTTGAAAATTAGGCAGATTTAGTGCCTCTTTATGGCTCAGATCATCCAGATCTTGGCTCTTATTCCTGTGTATAGTTTGGTTGTATATAAATGTAAATGTGTGGCAGTCCAACATGTCCATTATTAAGACCCGACTATCAGGAAATCCAGGTCTGTTCACTGTGGAGTACATTCATATAGAATACAATCACATGAAGTGGCTGTACTGAACATGTATGTACTTTGTAAAATAATTACTTGATGTGTACTTCTACTATTTCAATGTAGAATACCATAAGTTAAATAAACTGCTGTCAATACTTTGCTAGATAACTACCAAAAAAGTAATAAGAGTGCCCCAGTGATTATGTTTTTAGGTTGGCTGAGGCAGAGCTTAGCGTCACCCTGGTTCCCTTGTGGTACAAACGATACCTACATGTTTTGTTCAGCCAGATAATCTTCACAACTGAACACCACTTTTAGGTTTTGTGAGGCCTATGTACAATCACCAGAAGTAGAAAGATTTTGTTAGGCTGTAAACAAACTACACTAAGGTCACACAACTTAACATCACCACCACAAAAGGCTGTAAAGTTGTGTTCAATGTGATGATGTTCTGTAGTTTCCTTTAGCCACTTGTTAGCAACTGCTTTTTTAAATACATAACAACTTGTGACACTTCAGCCATGTCCTTCAGCTCTTCCTCTGAATACTTGAGTTATTCTCAGGCCCAATATGATACATTATGTCATCTCTCCCAGCTGGATGTGTCTGGACCGCCTCCACAGGGGTCATCTAGAAGGCAGACATATCAGTTGCTGATCCACCTCAGCTGGGTACTTAAATATGTGGTTTAGTCAATCAAGTCAAGTCAATATTATTTATAGAGCCCAATATCACAAAACATGGTTTGCCTCAGAGGGCTTTACAGTGTAAGACATCCCTCTGCCCTTAGACCCTCACATCACCCAAGGAAAAACTCCAGAAAAAAAGAAGCCCTGTAACAGGGGAGAAAAAAAAGGAAAAAACCTCAGGAAGAGCGGTAGAGGATGATGAGGGATCCCTCTTCCAGGACGGACAGACGTGCAATAGATGTCGTAAATAACAAATGAAATACAATCATGGCAAAAAGGAAAGAGAAAGAGAGAGGGGAGGAGAGGGGGAGAGAGGGGGAGAGAGGCACAGCAATAATAGAAACAGATGCATGTCATATTACAATAATGATAGGTGTGAAATTATTAATTGCACTCTATGACGATGTTGAGGGTGATGATAAGAGTCTCATGCACATGTTGACAGGGAGGTGTCCAAAGGCAAGATCACAACATCAGCGCAACCAGGACCAGACCACGATCAGGGCGAGTGGGGGGTACAGTGTTAGTACAGCCACAGCACGAGCACAACCAAAGGCAGGGTCAGGTACAGCCAAGGTTACGGCCAGGATCCGGGAAAACTAGGAGACAAGGGAGCAGGAATGCTCTGGAGAGGCAATGGGATTAGCGTAGTGCAGTTCAACAGACCCAGGCTCCATAATCACGAGCCTCAGGTAGTGAGAGTACCACATGGCTATCACAGATGTAAAGCTAAGCTAAACTACTGAGGCTAAGCTAAGCTTGCAAACGGCTGTCACAGACATAAGGCTAAGTTTAGCAGTAAGGGTAATGCAGTAAACAGACATGCACGATTTTCCGATGGCAGGATTAAGAGAAGGAAAAGGAGCTCAGCGTATCATAGGAAGTCCCACGGCAGGTAAAACCTATGTCAGCCTAACTATGGGCAGGTCCAGGCAACCTGAGCCAGCCTTAATTATAAGCTTTATCAAAGAGGAAGGTCTAGAGATGCTAATACATAAAAAACACAAAATGCATGAAGTTTGAATATGTAATCTTCATATTAGCTCACCCCCTAAATTTGTTTTTCATTATCATCATAGTAAGCCCAATAAAATCACAATTTTATTTCAGATTTCTTACTTGAAATGTACAAGTGTGTTACAGCTGTGTTATGTCTTTTTAACCATTAGGGCCCGCTTTAATACTACAAACTCTTGTCTCACTCTGCACACAAAACACTTTTAAAAATCATGCTTTAAAAAATCAAGCATTAAAAAATGTTTATACACTGATATCATTTTCTACTTTCATTGAGTTTATTTTTTAATCAGCATCAGTCCTCATCATAAATATCAAATATTCTTTTTTTATTTTTTTTCCCCAAAATTTAACCCTTTAAATGCCAGGTATTTGTCATGATGCCACCATGTTTTTAGATGAAAAAAAAAAACCCTACAAAAAATGAATTATTTCCTATGCTATGCCATGCTTAGTAGATTATGATTACAGTGCACCTAGTGGAAATAGCACGTATTTTCTCCAAATGCCAAATATGATAAAAATGTCATCATCGGGTGGAAATACTAAAAATGACCAATTCCATTCCTTTGTTGGCTGTAGGATCAAAAATTGCAGTTTGAATTTCATTTCATTTATTTTATTTATAAGGACAACACACCGATCAACATTTCTGTAAATATGCCAAGGTTAGCCATCAGCCTATTTTTTAACTGTAGTCCTTTGGTAAGAATTTTTTAAACCTGCAAAATGATAAAAATCACATAACAATGGCAGCAGGTTACCATAATAGCAACAGCTAAAACAAACAGGAACTCCCAAGACAGAATGCAAGTCATGTGAAGCAACACGAAATAGTACAACAATGGGTTTCAATGGCACATTTTATGCACTTAACAGTAAAAATGCAACAATTTTGTTTCCACAGTGTATTGTAGACTTATTGTAGGAGCTGTGCTGGAAATTTGAAGATTAAACACATAGACAATCTTGCCAAAAATGTATGCTTGAACAAAGCAAAAATGATCAAAAAAATGAAAAATGAAAACTGTGCAGAATGCGCCTAACAGTCCTTAAGTGTTCAAGTCAACTGGAGGCATTTCAGTCTGCCTTTGTCTTTTTGATGTTGAGAAAATATTTGGTTGTTAGTGTTACATGATTTGACATTTGAATGCCAGGCTGTTTGGTTTTTTCTTACTTGTCATTTGCCAAGATTGTGATTAAAACAATTTTTAATCAGAAAAACTCTGTTTTTTCTGTTTGGAGATTCATACCTGTATATGTTTGGTAGAGAAATATTATCAGTTGTATTCGTCATTTTCCTGTTTCTCTTGATGAAACCATAATTGGTATTGTCTTTATGTAGTCCTGTTTAGGTCGAAACCCAGATGCCTTCAGATCTAAGATTGCTGATGGAAAGAAAGGAGAGGTCAAAGGTTGGCACAACAAAGGCTGCAACTGTAAACGCTCAGGCTGCCTGAAGAACTACTGCGAGTGCTATGAGGTTTACATGCCCGCACACACACACACAAGCACATGCACATGCACATGCAAATGCACATGCAAACAAACATAAAGTGACCCTAATCTGATGCAAGAGAAATCAAACAAAGTGGCAACCACATGGGCTGAGTGCTGAAGCCAGCAGCCTGCTGGCAATGGTCATAGTAAGCAATGAAGGATGTTTATACTCCTTCGTAGTGGTATTTTGTGAATTCTGGCTTGTGTTTGATTGGCTTACAGAGTATTATACACAGCACTGCAGGAAATGTTGAGCCATGATCAACTTCTTTTCCAGTGTTAAAAGTAAAGGCGGAAAATGTAGATTCCAGTTCAATCCTGTCGTTGCTTTGAATGTTGCCTCATGCTGCATATTGTCTAATGGAGTCTTGATGCTGGCTCCTACGAAGCTGAAAACAATCTCTTACAAAGAGCAAAATGAGGACATTTCTCATGAGCAAAGGTCTTACTAGCTAACGTCACCTTGACTGACAAGCCTCTCAGGCTTCAGCACTTAATTTGGTGAGCACAACTTTTTTGGCTAGCAGAGAATTAATGCTTTATTTTAAATGCAAATTGATTAATGTAATCTACTGGAATTCCCAGTATGGCCTATATGAATGTGCTCAAACTTTCACTTACACTCATTAATGAGCTGATCAGGATTTGGTATTCAAAGGTCAAGATGGCCTGGAGGGAGTATACTCAAATTTGGCAAAAACATCCATGTGCACTCAAAAATTAAGTTCAGGGGTAGAGGTCATGGTGACCTCATAAAACATGTTTTTAGCCATACCTCAAGAATCATGAGTGTTCACCTTGAGAATTTGCTGACAATGAGGCTAGAAATGTTTTCTTATTTTTTAAATGTATCATGCAGAACATTACCATTAAAATTAACTCACTCTTGGAAGTCGAACAGTTTTTGATTTTCTTCTTTATTTTTACTGATAATGTGCTAAGAATACTAATTATACAAATTGCCCAACATGCAACTCTTTTTTTTATCTACTAGTCCTATCAATGACATTTCAGTTACAAATGTTCATAGGAAAAACCATCACTGGGTCCTAGCAATTCCCCTTAAACTAACGGAAGAATGTATGCAGACTTTCAACGTACTTATTCATTATTCTTGTCTATTTCATTTTTAGTAATGCAATAATCATTTTACACATGTGTGTTTCTATGTATGGTCAAATGAGACTTATAACATTTCTGTTAAAATCTACGCTGGAAAATATGAATTACCACAGATTACATGCAATTGTTTGTACAAACTGAACTATTTAAGGCAGTTTAACCATAATCCTATACATGTGTTTGTGCAGGCCAACATCATGTGTACGTCCAGCTGTAAATGTGTTGGCTGTAGGAACTATAATGGCAGCTCAGAAATGGGCCTCAAAGAGAAGACAAGTCAAGTCAAGGGCAGGTGAGTACGTCAGTTTTAGTAACACAGTATCTAGGATAGATAAGTATCTATAAGGCTCTTCTCAAGTATGAAATACTGCTCCATCTACCTTTATTAGTGACCTCTGTTTCCTTTCAACAGTGAGGTCCCATTTCGTCTCCTTCACTGATGCTCAGTGTGTTTAGTGTGTATCACCAGAGGAATGGGTTTACCCTCAGTCTGTGTGTGTGTGTGTGTGTGTGTGTGTGTGTGTGTGTGTGTGTGTGTGTGTGTGTGTGTGTGTGTGTGCAGATGGTCCATGTCAGTGATAACCCCGGCTGTGGTGGAGGCTGTGTGTGGCTGTCTGCTGGTGCGGGCTGAGGAGGCAGAGAGCGAGGCCCAGGGCCCCGCTCAGGCTGAGCACATGGTTCTGGAAGAGTTCGGTCACTGTCTCTCACAGATTGTCAAGGCCATGTTCAAGAACTATACACCCTGACACTGTGGAGTGTCTGGTCAGATTTATATCAGTGTGCTGCTGCTGCTGCTGCTGCTGAGTGGACTGGATTTACAATATCAGTTTTAATGTTAATACATAAAACATCTATAAGAAATTGAGGTCAGAGGTGTGTAATATTTAATATTACTTGTGCTGTTAAGTTGAGTTGTCACTGAGTCAGGTTAATGTTGCTGTTCTAAGCCTAATATCAAACAACACTAAGAGTGTGTATGGACACTTCAGGTGGTTCATACTATACTATATGTCACTGCCTTTGGTAGCAGCAAATGCAGATTTGTAGCCTTTTTTTTTGGAGACCTAACAATATGTGAACTGACCAAATTTGAACTTGTATTTGACATATCAAATTCAATCCGTTTTGTTGTTACAATTATTACATGTTGCATCATTTAGGACTTTTAAAATGTACTTATTTATGTACTTTTGGATCAGCCTGGAGAATACTTTAATGTACAGGCTGAATAGGTTTCAAAATAAAATTAGTATGTTAGACACCTATAAAGCTGTAGTGGATGAACATGTTGTAACCACTGACGTGTTTGGCATGAACACGTCTTGAGAGATGACAGACTACACTGTCTGATTGGTACATGACCGCAGGGCCGGATTTTAAAAAATGCTAAGTTCACGAGTCCAAGTCTCCCTTGCCACCAGAAAAAATGAAACTATATCTGAAAACAAGAAATTGAATGTCTGTGAAAGTCTGTTGCTTTTAAAGATTTCGCCATGCTGTTTGGGAGAAAAAGTCTCTCAAACCTGAATGCTGTTTTTGGCTTTAAACGAGTCAAAATTTAAAGCTACTGAGTCAAGAATATTGTGCAACATGCCTATTTATTATCCAATACGCCTTACTTTTTAATTAGGGTTCAAGCCCTAATGAGCCCTGAAGGGGTTGGTCATCAGCTGCTTGGCTCAAATTGCTGTGAGCTGAGAGGAGCTATAAACATAAAACTTGGCCCAATAAATGTTAATTAGATATAAACTGGCCCCATGGTGGTGCTGTAATTAGCACCCAAAAATGCATTTTGGATCCTGGCTACCTAAAATTTGGGACACATAAACAGATCAACTTGGACCCAGCTACTAAAAAACACTCTTTAACCATATAAGTACTTCATAAAGAATATTGTGTTACTTTGCTGAAATATGAGAAACGTACAAATGGACTTTTTTAAAATCGGGTTTACATTCTTTGCAATTATCTCAAACATGTCAACATTCTTTCACCATTTTGATCTCTCCATTGTTCTGCATCCTTGCTTGCTTTGGTCTGCTGCTCTGAAAATGTCAATTTTTGTGACTTTTCCTCAATTTTCTCTAAATCCTATTTTCGCAAACTCATCCCAGTTAGTGAAACTGTTCTATAACTTTGACGTGATCATCTATGGACACTGCTGATCTAAATATATCAAGGAAATTCAAGTAGGGCCTACATCAATATGTTTTTAAGTTATACATTTTGAACCTTTGTTGTTAAGTTCAGTTTTACATAATTATAAGTGACAAATGGCTAAAGCAACTGTCACCAAATTTTGTGCACATTTGAATCCTTTATCTTGCCAGGCAGATAAAGGAGTTTTGCTAGGCAGTCTTGTGATATTCTGCCACAATAGGCTGCAACAAATGATTGTTTAAAGTTAGACATTTCACATCCCAAATTAAGAAGTCATGAAATGTCCAATATGTCTTACAGAGCAGATTTTTTTTTCAGTACATCCACTGAATTGGGATGAAAGTTTGCCTGCAGGCAACCTATAATTAATACAGAAGTCTGTCACTCCATACTTTTAAGAATATGTAAAATTAATCAGCATCTATATCTCCACAGGTCTTTATACAAATTTTACCAAAACAGACACATATAGTCTTTTGGATATTAGATATTATATGTTGTGCGTTCAGATCGGTTTAACAGTGATCCCTCAGTGATATGCAATATCTTGATGTAGTTTGTGCTGTATGCACTACATTTTCTATTTCATCTCATTCTTAACCAAATGTCACCAAAATATATAGTATATATAAATATACATATATGTATATATAGACAATACAGTTGAAACTAGCAGAATGGTGTGAGATTTCTTTTTCTAGAATTTTATCACCAAGACTTTGACTGTTACAGGCATTGTGAACCCTGATCGGATCGTGAACGTGATCTCCAGCTTTGCAGCCTCTGATATCTGTTCCTCCATCAGTCAATCAATTCAGTTCAATTCAGTTTAATTCATTTTAATTCAGTTCAATTTAATTCATAAAGCCCATTATCACAGATCAGAATTTGCCTCAGAGGGCTGTAGCGGTTATTAATAACTACGTTAGAATTTGGATTTTGCACTCATTAAAGTAAAAGAGGCACCATTCTCCATTTAGGAGAAAATTAAATTTTAAATAATAGTTTCAAAACATGTCATCACTTTAATCAATCTCACAATCTGTACCGTTTATCCTGTATACACTGATCTTGTATCTCTCATTAAATAATATCCACAGACAACGACTTGGCGATAAATGAAATATTTTATTTAGGCTAATAAAATGATGAGTAAATAGAGGAAGTAGTATGACATATAAAGGACATTGAACAAATGAAAGGGAACCTAAGTGGTGTATGTTAAGGTGATGTAAATGATTAATTTAGCTTTATACAATAAATGCAAAACACGATACAACTATAAAATTAATTACGAAATTACACACAACTAAGGCCACTAGATGGCAGTATGGCTACATCACAGAAAAGGAATAAAATATGATTTTTACCTAACTCCCTCAAATTAAATAATAAAGACATGGGAGTTGGTTCTACTTACTCATTAAAACACAGAGATGAACTTTTTCTTAATAAAAGAATGTAGAATGAGTTTACAACATATCCTGCCTTTGTCATCTCAGCAGGGAGGAAAAGGACATGAGAGGGGAGAACGTGTTTGTTTGTCGGTGTATGTGTGGACTGAGACAACATAGAGAGAGAGAGAGAGAGGGGTAGACAGAGGATTAAATTTCAGAATGAGGATCATCATTTAATCTTGTGGGCCCTTCTCAAATTCTTGGCAGGAATGTGTCTCCAGACCTCTACACCAAACTTCAGTCCTTGTGTCAAAGACAGGTGACAAACGATTGTTCTTGTATGTCCGAATGACCTCAGGAGTTCATTTGGATGTCTCAGTCTGGACTCTCTGCGGTAACAGGGCTTTACAGCGTATGACAACCCTCTGTCCTTAGACCGTCAACTAAGGAAAAACTCCCCCATAAAAACCCTATAACAGGAAGAAAAAATGTTAGAAACCTCAGGAAGAGCGACTGAGGAGGGATCCTACTTCCAGGACGGCCAGATGTGCAAGAGATGACAAAATGATACATAGGAGAAGGGAGTGGATGCACAGCAACAATATTACATGCAAATATTATAGCTTATATATTGGGCAATAACAGTCATGTGTATCATAATAGTGGAGGTATGACTAATAATGGCAGTAGTAGTTGGCGGATCCCTGATTGGCCCGGCTAGATTTTGTATTCTTGAAAGTGTTTGAGGGGCAGAGAGTCCAGACTGAGATAGAGAAAGAAGCACAATATTGAGCTAACTAGGAAGGTCTCAGTAGGCCAGTTTGCTTTAAACCTAAAAAGATAAAAAAAAAAAAAAAAAAAAAATGAAAAAAATCCCAGGTCAGTAAACAGGTTGGTTGCAGAAAGCAGCATTGTGGCCAGTGAAATGTTATGGTGGTTACTTCTTTGTGCAGACTAATCTGGATCGATGTGTGAGTGCTGCTAGGGCAGAGCTGGACTGTATTTTGTTGTGGCGTGTTATTGCATCTCACAGGTAAAGGGGCTAAAATTAGTGTTTTCATTCAGGCATTGTGTTTCCATCACTGCTGATCAGAGCCAGAGCCGATAAATGCCTGTGGTGCCCGCAGAGGCATTTGGCCCAGATGTGAATGCAGACTGTTCCCATTTCATAAAAAACCCAGATGTTAGCCGGTGTTAGTGGGTATTTTGTGCACTGGGAAAGGAGCTTAAGTCACCTGTTCTGGGGATACTGAGGTTCTGTTGTATCTCCAACAGCTAAACTGTTGTGAATATTTTCAGTTTTGTGACCGCCCTCTCTCTGCCCTCTGCCTCTGAGGCAGTTTAACTTCCTGGTCGAGGAGCTGGGGGGCAGGGTCAAAGAGGTCAGCGGGAAACTACCTGCACTTCAGTAGATGCACACAATTCCTGTTTCTGCCCATCTGTTGTAAACACTTGTGGCTTAAGATTAGGAGGATGCTCTGCTTGCAATTTTTTCGAATAAACAAGCTCCATTTAAATGCTGTTTTATGCACTCTGGCATCTTATGTATACTAAAAGTACAAAAACATTTGCCCATGTGAATCAATTTGTAATTGTGAATAAGAAAATGGTTGTGGGACCACAGTCTTGGCCCCCAGGCTGTAGAAGTATCACTGATGTACAGTAGCATACCATGGGGTTTTATTCAGGGCCAGCAGTAATGACCCGCGACCCCTGCCGCCGCCCACACACACACCCCTTCATGGCAGTGACTGCTGACACTGCCATATACAAAACACATCATCACGCTATTTGCACCACTGCATGAACAACCAACACGAAAACTAATCTTAAACAACAGCAACACCACTAGCAGCAATTGTAGCACCACCATCAGATCATCCTACATGTCTCCAAGCAACAAGATTGCACACCAACAAAACATGGCAGAAAAAAATATTACCATAAAATTATCACTGCACAGCCTTCAGTTAAATAAGAAAAACTGAATGTGTAAGTTATACCCAACAATACTTATCACATACAAACTTAACAATGCACAATGTTGTACAAACCACAACAATACAATAACTTTATCTGAGAAAAAAAGTAGCACTCACCCCATCATTTGTAAATAAAATCCATCCATCAGTCCTTCCATCCTTTCTAATAAAACGTTCTATGACCTCCTCATGCAGACATACTGTCTGTAAGCCCCGTGCTCCTCAGAAATGTCAGTAGATCACTTGGCCTCCTCCCCTGAAAGTTTGTCATGTTAGACATCAGCTCAAGTTCAGCTCTGAGTCTTGGAAGGTCAAATTGTGCTCTGTAGATCTCATTCAGACAGGAAATGTCTGCTTGAATTGTGGGAACAGTTGTGAATCAAGCAATGCAACAAACAGAAGCCTCTTGTGATCTTCAAAACAATTCTTAGTCCTGTGTAGCTCTTTGTAGTGTGTGGGTCTGGTCTTCCTCTGGCTGTCCTAATTTTCCCTGTTCACCTTCAATGCTCTGGCAAAAGTCTGCAGTTCTGGCCATACTGAACTGAACATCTAAGCTCTTATTTTACAGAATTCCAAAAAGCATGTCAGCAAAGTCAAAATATTCCGAAGAAGGCAAAAAGAAAAACACAGAAGTCAGAAGCTTCTCAACTGTGTTAAGTGTCCTGATGCACAGGGTACCGTTTCACGGTCAAAATCCTCAGCATGGTCAAGGATGTGCTGGAACAGCTCAACCAGCTCAACTCTTTTATCGTGGACCGTACACACCAATCTGGAGTTAAAGTGCCTAGCTATCCAACACTTCAAGCACTAAAGCAGCCAGATCATTTGCTTGTTTTTCTGTTTTAATGCACACCTTGCACATTGCATATTTACTCTACAGTGAACTTTTGCACATCTCTGCACTAAACTGTTCAGCTCTTACTCCCAAAAAGCTACATTGCATACATTTTTCATATTGTACTTACTAGAGTATGTGTTACAGTACTTTGCTTTATTTTTATTATTATTATATTATAGAGTTCATACCGGGAGTCACATAGAACAACCTACTGCTCAACATCAGTAAAACCCATAGCTGATTATTGATTTTAGAAAGAAGGAGGCAAAGAGACACACCCCTATTCATCTCAGCTCCAGGTGAACAGCTATAGGTTTTTTGTAATTATCACTTAGAACCTATATTGGTCATCACACATCACCACCCACGTTAAAAAAGCACAGAAAAGGCTCTACTTTCTACAGAAACTTAGGAAGCTAAATTCCAGAGCAAGATTCACATTACCCTTCCACAGAGAAGCAATAGAAAGCATACTGACTGGAAACATCACCAACTGGCATGGTTCGACACGAAGGCTCTACGGCGGGTGATTGAAACTGCCCAGAACATCACTGATCAAATTTACAGAGCATCAGTGACCTCGATGAAGTGAGGTGTCTGCACAGAGCCCAGAAGATACTGAAAGACAGCAGACAGCCCAGCCGCAGTCTGCTCACCCTGCTGCCATCTGGAAAAAGATACAGAAGTATCCACTGTAGCACCTCCAGACTACAGAGCAGCTTCTTTCCCCAGACTGTGAGACTCCTGAACTCCTCCTTCAACACCAAAAAGATGCAGCAGGATTTAGGATCAACTTTAATTACATTTCTTCTTGAACCACGTTTAAGAAAAAATACAAGAAATCTACCTTGTACCTTGTACCTTGTGTATTATAATTATCTGCAGAGGATGTTTTCAGCTCAAGAGAGAAGTCCATTAAGGTATTTCTGCTGATTTGTAAAATGCAGCGTAGCGTGAATCCTGTCGGTCGATCTGTGTTCGTTTGGCTGAAAGTGAACAAGGGCAGATGTGTTTCATTTCAGTCTCCTGCCCACTTTCCCTCCAAGGGATGTCAGCTGTTCTGTAACACCAAAGGCTGAGGAGAAGTGAAACAGGGGTGTTAGTTTTTATCATGGACTGCATATAAAGATGGATGACGCATCCCCAAACAGTCTAGTAAATATCCAGCACACTGATTGGCTCACACAGTTGTTAGTAATGACAAAAAAAATCACCTTTTTATAGCATCAAATAATGAATTCAAACCAAAGTAATCAGAAAAATAAACTCTTGAACAAACATCAAGGTGATTACAACAACTTTAAATGACAAAAACCATCTTTAGGAAAAATTTATATGACCTGTACTATGAGTTTTTAGTTTGGCCTATGTCCCATTCACTATCATGGAGGGCAGGCTTTATAACCTATACTGCAGTCAGACACCAGGGGGCAATCCAGATGTTTTACTTTTGCAGAGCTGTCATGCTATACTTGTATAGTATACTATACTTGTATTGTGCTTTTCTAGTCTTACTGACCACTCAAAGCGCTTAAACACTACATGTCACATTCACCCATTCACACACACATTCACACACTGGTGGCCAAGGCTACGAAACAAGGTGCCACCTGCTACTCAGGAACCATTCACACCAAATCACACTCCGATGACGCAGCATCGGGAGCAACTTTGGTATTCAGTATCTTGCCCAAGGATACTTGGACATGTTGCCCAGAGGAGCTGGGGATCGAACGGCTGACCTTCCGATTAGAGATCACTTACTTAATATGACCCCCTTTCAGACTCGGTGCAGATGTATTTAACCAGTGTTTTAGCTGCTTAGGAGGACATGGACAGTAATTAGTGACGGAGTGTCATTGCATCTCGCCGGTTAAGGAGCTGAAACAACCGCGTTCACCTGGGTGTTGCATTCCAATCAATACCAGTTGGAGCTGGAAGGAAAGGAAAACCCATGTCTACTGCAGAGTCATTTGACCCAGGTGTGAATGCTGACTGTTCGCATTCCCATTGCATCTATAAGGCCAAATGCTAGTGGGTGTTAGCGTTTTTTTTTGTGCAGTGGGAATGAGGTTATACAGTCCATAATTTTCACATGTAGAGTCTCATCTGAAGGATCAGGTTCACTTCAGTTTTTTAGACAATTGGAGTGACACCTCTGATAGTGCGGAGACTCCTCTGAGGGGAAGTCAGTGAGGGCATACTGAACGACTATGTGAAGGCAGTTAGAGAGAGAGAGGAGTGGGTGGGTGAGAGAGAAGGTGTGGAGGGGACAAAGGCTGCCTTAATTGCCTACAAAACAGAATGGCGGAAAACTTCAAAGGTGGCCACTGAGAGAATACCAGAGGATGGCATGAAGAAATCATGCTACAACATACTTTATAGCAAGAATGGCAGAGCTGAGTTACAGATGACTGCAAAGAACTATACAGCTCTGAGCAGGTACTTTGTTCAGTTGGAGCCCTGCAGGATTAACTGTGAATGGCATAAATATCATGAAGACATGTGTCCATGTTGTTGAGTGAGTGTGTCTTTGTGCTGTGCTTATGCGATGATGGAGATTGACAGGAGACTGCCTGCCACGCCATCACTCATCACACTTCCTGTGGACTGTTTGGATGAGAGGGACAAACAGCAGGCATGTGGTCAGGAGCTGGTTCAGGTCCCCAGGGTCTCGGAGCTGTCAGAGGTAACGCTGTTTCTTCTGTGTGTAAACATTCTGAACATTAGTTTGGCTGCTGGTAATTAATCACAGATTTTCATTATGTCAATTCAATAACATTACTCTGTGTTTTTATCACTGAACAGAGAATCAAATGATTTTCTCCTGAATTCAACTTAAGATGCTGTGAGGAAGGAATCAACATTTAGTGGGTGAAGTCTGATTTTCACATGTAAGAAATTTAAGCTTTTGTTTGTGTAAAGAGAACAACAATAGCCATAAAGATACAGAATTTAGAGTAAAGGATATGAGCTAAAGGAAGGCAGAAGAAGGTGGTTGGACTTTGGAGACATTTCAGGAACTAAGTCTGTATATTAATTTAATTCTTAAATAAACTCTTCTTCTTTTTATCATTATCATTATTATTATTCATTTCATGTACTAACTTATATTATTATTGTTATTATTTTTATTATTATTATTATTACTATTATTAATTTTATGTACTAATTTATATCCTGAATGTAATCATAACATGAATAACCTGTTGATGAGGCTTATCATTTTATAAAATTTTGATATGGTTTTAGAGGAATTATAATGACTGGATTATCAAATTTTAGGGCTAAAGTGATACTACTGTACTCAGTCTATTGATCCCAATGACTGTAATTTCATGTACTGTGTGTCCCTCTGCGGACCAGAACTGTAACTTAGTATATTTAATTTTCGAATTAATCAGCTAATTGCAGCTGAAACAATTAGCTGATTAATTCGAAAATTAATTGGCAAGTATTTCTTTCGTGTAAGTCTTTTTTAAATTTTTTAATTTTTTAATGGTGTCATCTCTCCAGTCTTGGCCACATGATAGAGTCTTTGCACACAGCAAAAAACCTGCCCTTATATGGCGTTTAGGGGGTGTTGCCTGTGCTAAAAGGTCACTTAAGATCAAGTGGGATGCATCATTGAGCACACCTGGTCAAAGCAGATTTGCATGGTTAAGAATGTTTGGTGCATCTGGAGTTGACTATCAGTAAATTAAGAGAAAATGTAAGAGAATGCTGCTGCATGAGGCCCATTCTTAGATACTAAACAACAAGCTGCCATTCTGTCTTGATCTTTACAACTGCAGGTGTCACGCTGAGAACTGGAGGAGTTGGCCATGAACAGCTCCTCACATAACAACAGCTCCCATCACAGCAACATCACCTCCAGCTGCTTTAATGACAGCGCCCTCCTTTTGTACCATGTATTCAACCCGTTTGGTTTCTACACTTATTCTGGAGCAGATGCACCGATTTTACAGTTGGTGGCATGGCTGATCCTTGGTATTGGCCTTTCTCTGACCCTAGCGGCCATCTTGGCTCTTTTCTCTCAGGTATGAACATCATGACTGAGTATTTCCTGTATGTGTCATGTGGCTCTCTGGAGGCCAGAAACTTTGTAATAACTTTACAGCAATAATTTTCTCCAGAATTACCATTAACATGACACACACTTTCATGGTGCCCAGTGGCTGAACTGTCATTCAGCGCCATTATCACATCAATGTTGAATTATTGCTTTTTTTCATGACCAAAATCATTCCCATCATCCATCAGTGGAATACATCATGACACTCTGTTAGCATGTCTCCTTCTCTTCTATGAAAAACGCCCTTTGCCAAATGTGAGCAAATTTAAAAACTGTAAGGAACCTTGGAGTTATATTAGATCAAGATCTATCTTTTGCCTCCGATATAAAACAAACTTCAAGGACTGCTTTCTTTCACTTGCATAATATTGCAAAAATTAGACATATCCTGTCTCAAACAGACACCAAGAAATTAGTGCTGCATTTGTTACTTCTAGGCTGGATTACTGTAACTCCATATTAATCGGTCTCTCCAACTGGTGCAGAACACTGCTGCACGTGTACTAACGGGAACCAAGAAAAGGGATAATATTTCTCCCGTTTGAGCTTCTTTGCACTGGCTCCCTGTAAAATCCAGAAGTTAATTTAAAATCCTCCTTCTTACCTACAAAGCTCTAAATGGTCAGGCTCTGTCCTATCTGTCGCAGCTCATAGTTCCTTAACAACCCTCAAGATAACTGCACTCTGAAAATGCAGGGTTACTTGTGGTTCCCAAAGTCTCCAAATGTAGGATGGGAGCCAGAGACATCAGTTACCACACTCTTCTTTTATGGAGCCATCTTCCAGGGTCGGTCAGGGAGGCAGACAAAGTCTCCACTTTTAAGGGTAGACTTAAGACCTTCCTCTTTGATAAAGCTTATAATTAGGGCTGGCTCAGGTTGCCTGGACCAGCCCCTAATTAGGCTGACATAGGTTTAGATATACACTGAGCTCCTTTTTCCTTCTCTTGCTCCCTCCATCTGAAGCGCTCTTGTCTTTTTCTTGCATTACACTAACTCTGTTGCCTCTCAGGAACATTCCTGATCCCTTGTTTTGTAGTTTTCCTGGATCTTGGCTGCAGTCTTGGCTGTGCCTGATCATGGTGATGGCTGTGCTGATGCTGTGACCCTGCCTTTGGCTGTGCTCCTGCTGTGGCTGCATTGATACTGCACCTTCGGCTCGTCTTGATCGTGGTCTTAGTTTTGCCGTTGCTGGGGTCCTGTCTGAAGCTGTGCCTGTGTCGTGGACCTTGGTTACGCAGATGGCATGATCTTGCTCGATGCCACATTCTGCTGCCATTATTATGCGTCATGCCTCCACTATTAATATACGCATGGGACTCTTATCAACACCTACAATATTTGCATGTAACATCACATGCTATTATAGAGTGCATTTAGTAATTTTATGTCCATCACTATTTGTATATAATGTGCTGTTGTTACCATTATTTCTTTGCTTCTCTCCCCCTCTCCCTCTCTCTTTCTCTCTCTTTCACGCTCGTTCTCTTTCCGCTTTGTCATTACTTACTCTATTAGATTGTTACTTACAACTTCTATTGCACGTCTGACCGTCCTGAAAGAGGGATCCCTCCTCATTCGCTCTTCCTGAGGTTTCTACCATTTTTTTCCCCCATTACAGGGTTTTTTTTCAGGGATTTTTTCCTTAGAGGATGTGAGGGTCTAACAGCAGAGGGGATGTTGTATTCTGTAAAGCCCTATGAGGCAAACTGTGATAATAGGCTTTATAAATAAAATTGAATTGAACTGAATTGAGTTGGCCGGCATGCATACTACAGCATTTTTGTCTGTTTTTGCGGATCCGTGTACACAAGGATTGTTGTCACAATGGTATCATATGAACACTGAATTTTTTAAATGCAAAGGAAAGACTTACTTTTTTAGTAGAGCTGCATAGACAGCTAATGTTCAGGATGTGATGTAGCTTACTGCAGTGTCTATGAACAATGAAAGTTTGGTGTCCTTGTGTTTGGTGTTTTAAACTTGTTTTTTATTGTAATTAATGTCTGTTGTGTTTTCCCCATGCTGCTCATCCAAACTGGATTTCTCTTATCACACTGTGGGGTTGATGGTTTCTACCTCTTGCCTGCGACATAACCGTGGCTGTTTACCAAGCCAGGACACACTGGAGACATGCTGCAACTGACTGAACTCTAATTAGCATGACAGAAAGCAGGTTACAGCTACTAGACTTCTTTTAGAGAAATTCCTCTGAAAACTTTCTTGGCCCTGATATGATAACAGATGATATTTTTTGGTGCCATTAAAAATATTGCAGTGGTTTCTAAATAATTTTCTTTTCTTTTTTTATTACCAATTTTTTAAAAATGTATTTCACTTTTCAAGTGGAAGTGGCAGTACATGGCTTTGGACGGTATAAAACAGCAGACATAAACAACATACTCAAGTATACAAAAATATACATACATTATCATTTATCTGCTCATGCTGTCTGCTTGTGGTTTTCCAACCACCCTATGACCCTGTAATCCAAAAACAAAAACAAAACTCTTTCACAACCCAATTCCAAATTCCAATTTCCCTCTAAAAAATTTTAAAAAAATAAAACATGCACAAATGTGCATCTTATAAAAAATATGTTATGTTTATTAAATTGATACTGAATAAGAATGTGTGGTTTCTATTGATAAGTGTACAGGAAATTACTTATAGTTGGCTGGGGTGAGTGCTACCCGTGGATCAATCACAGGCCCTGCATGCATTCCAACTAAAGTAATGATTTAACCTTCAGAGCTGCATTCTGAAGGTATTGCATGTTATCTGTCTTTGCCCTTTGTGCTCGAGCTGTCATGGCTCCTGCATTCTCCTCCTCCCCACCGCCAGTGTTTTTCCACTCACCTCACTCTGACCTGCTCTACCTGCCAGCCACGCCCACTGCTGCAGCCCGCTCTCCCTTAACTGCAGCTCATCTCCAATCAGTCCGGTGTTTAAGACACTCCCACACATTCACTCACTGCCAGATTGTTCCTCTGCATTATGCACGACTCTCCAGCGTTTTCCTGCCAGATTTACCGTTGCCGACCCAGCCTGTTCCCGACCAGCTCTCTGTGCCTGCCACCCCGTGTACCTACCTGCCTTCTGTCCCCGACCACGTGCTTCGCTCCGGCGTTCCGGAAATCTGACGGCTTCACTGGCAAAGACCTCCCCGCTCGACCACGACGATCCTCCTGCCTGCTCCTCGACGGTACTGTTGTTCTTTCGGACTGTTTTCCCAGCTACGGATCCTCTGCCTGTCCCCCACACCTTTATGGCGCTATCCCCGACAACATTCCCACACGTGTTGTCGGCTCGTTGAGCTACGGGGTTTCCTGTTCACCAGCCACAGTAGGTTCACGCTTCGTGTCTTCGCTTCGTGGGATTCCCAGAGACATAGTTTGGGCTAACCGCCCGAAGAACGAACTGAAATCCTGTGAGCTGATCTTCGTTTGTGTTGGTTACAATAGAAGTCATTACCAACTAACTCTGAGTTTTGGCGTACTGTATCTGGGATCATACACAGCCCGTTTCACGAGCACTAGATGCTTCTGATGTTAAAACCTCATAGAATGACAGCTTTCACTGGTATATACTTAGCTTATGGGGAGGTTTCCATCTCATTATCAACATTTTCTTTGCAACTGCCTAGCCCGCAAACAATACTCTCTTCATGTGATGTATCATCAGATGTATCATCATTCAATAATAGATAGATAATAGGTATCTTCATCGCAACTTTATCAGAAAGAATAATAGAAACATTAACCCAAAAGGAATGGACCCCTGGGCATTCCCACATCATGCATATATGTGCCCAATAATTTTTGGGGACACAATAAACACAGGGGACTTTGAATGATCCGGATTTGGCAACATTTCCTTGGAGATAAATAAAATCTTTGAATTAATTTATAATGGATTAATTGATGATTATGATTGTGAGAAGTTAGGGGGATATTGCTCTATAATCTCTGCCAATTTATATTTAAATCAATATCTTTCAAATCAAAGTTCCAAACAGTGACAATGCCGGTAGGTCCATTTAGTTTTACTTGTAACTTATTATATAAGCAAGACACAAAACCACTTTTAACTTTTGTACAGCTCAGTCGATGCATTAAGGGATGAGAAAACAAGGGTTGATTCCATCGTTCTCGTAAATGTGCATTGCAGTGTGCAACTGTAAGTAAAAGAAAAATAAAGTGCTGGGCAAGTTGAAGGTTTGTTTAAGACCTTGAAATGATCTATGGCCATCTTCATTACATATATTGGACCATGAATGAACTCCCTGTTTTTGCCAATGGGGGACGGTGGCTGTCTTTCCACCTAAAAGTAAAAAATTGTTTCAAAATATAGGGGGATCTAAGTGCCATTTAGTGTCCCATTGACCTATTCTAGCAATGCATTTCCAAACCTTAATTGAGTGTGCAAAGATTGGTCCAAATTTAATATGACAATAATTTTGAGAGAAACCGGAAAAAAGAACATCTTTAAGAGTACATGGAGATACTATATGCTTCTCCATCTCCACCCATGGTACATCAGAGTCCTTATCAACACATCTTGACAGTGGCCTGAGCATAAAGGAGAGATAATACATTTGGAAACTGGAAACAGATAACCCTCCTGCCTTCCTGCTGTTTTGGAGTATAGAGTTACTAATTCTTGGATGTTGATCCTGCCTCAAAACAATTTTCTGACTAAACTTTGACATATACCAGTCTGTGATAATCAACCAGCATGTGTTTCTGCTATCCTTATTAAAGTGAAAATATTTCATATTTGTCGCTAAAAAAAAATGGTATAATTTAATGTAAATCATGTTTATTGACCCTAAATTCCTAATATAATTACAACATTTGTGCTAATGAGTTGATATTAAGTTGGCTTAGATAATTTAAAACACAACTGAGTGAAAATTTATACTTGATATACTTGTAATTGATCTGTAAACAGTGAAACCAGACCAGGTCATTTTGACCCAGGAGGATACCAGGTGTCATTATTTGCTGCCACTGAAAAACCTGATATGAACTACATTGAATAAGATTCATAATTTTGTTTGTTTTTTTTAGTCAAACATTTGGCATAATTTCATATAAATCATCTTTACTGACCATAAATCATAAACAGAAATGTAAAACTAGTGTTAATAAGTTGGAATGGAGTTGGCTTAGAATATGTAACACATAAATGCGTGATAATTTATACTACTGCTTCTAAAACACTTAAATAAAACCGGGTCATTTTTGACCCGTGAGACAAATCTTGAACAAATGGCCCAAGGAGCACACAAGGGCTAGCACTGGGGCCCTTAGATGTTTTTTTTTTATCTCGTATCTTCTTGTCATGTTTTATCCTGTATGTTGTCTGTGGTGTCGGAAACTGTGTTAATGGATGCCTTCTTTCTACTACTGTTTACTTTCCACTGCAAAGCAAATCTACTTATGTGTATTAATGAAGTAACCTGACCCTGAACCTGAACCATGTTCATTATAAATACTAAGCATATTCCATCAGCACAGCATTATGTTGAAATAAGTGAAGAGCAGGAGACATGTAGGCAAATAGTAAGGACAGAAATCAGACAGACTACAGAGCTGTCTCAGCTGTGGGACTTATGCTGGCTGGGAAATGCTTTGGTAGATGTGCTCTGGGTCACTGTGATGGGTCCAACAAATCTGATTGCCTGAACAGTGTTATTTGCATTCTGCTGTTTGAGCTGTCTTGCCATTGATGTTCCTGAATTTTCATTGTTTTCACAGAGTAGTTTTGGGACTAAAAAATGAATATTCTGCCTTTTTATTATATTTTGTCTAATTCAAATTTTAGTTAAACATTTTTTCCTAAATTTACCCTTATCAAATTGTTCTGCCAAATGTTTCACCAATCAGTCATTTTGTTTTCCAGTGGTTGAACTTTCTCCTCACCTTCTGTTTGCTTCCATTAACTATAATCTTTACATTTTCCTCTAATAAATGCTTTGAGCGCATCCCAAACAGTAGCTCATCTTTATTTTTTCCTTTAAAGGTTTAAAATGATTCCATATCCTTGCCAAGTCTTGCAGCTAATTGTTCATCTTGTAATGTACTTGTGCATGATCACTGAGAACCTAACATAGTAATCGCACATCACCACCCAGGTTAAAAAAGGACAGAAAAGGCTCTACTTCCTACGCAAATTTAGCAAGGCTAAATTCCAGAGCAAGATCCTGGTTAACTTCTTCAGAGGAGCAATAGAAAGCATATTGACTGTAAACATCACCAACTGGCATGGTTGGTGCACGGCCCAGGACGGGAAGGCTCTATAGCGGGTGATTAAAACTGCCCAGAACATCACTGGTTCCATTTTACAGAGCATCAGTGACCTTGGTGAAGTGAGGTGTCTGCACAGAACTCGGAGGACACTGAAAGACAGCAGCCAACCCAGCCATTGTCTGTTCACCCTGCTGCCATCTGGAAAAAGATACACAAGTATCCGCTGCAGAACCACCAGACTACAGAGCAGCTTCTTTCCCCAGGCTGTGAGACTCCTCAACATCCTCCTTCAGCACCAAAAAGATGAAGCAGGATTTAGGCTCACCTTAAAATTGATTATTTACTATTTTTAATAGGACATGAGCAAAGAATTGTGGGTACTTTCTGCCCACTAAGAAAACACACATGCCTCCTCGAAAATTCTCTGAAGGAAGGACTCTGTCCTTGGTAGAATTTGAAGGATCCTTGACAATCAGAGCAGTCCTTTGGCAGGATGCGATGACGGCAGCTCCTTGAAGTTCAGCCGTTTGAGGTTCCTCCCTTGAAATTGAGAAACACTCAGGGTGCAGCCTCTGATTGGCCTGACCATTTCCTGACCTCACACATCACTGGGGGCAAGGGCCATAGTTTGTTTGCATATTTGGAACCAAGCAAAACGGCCACATGGTCACTCTTCCCAAACACAGTTTTTTTTGTCCTGCGATGGTTAAAAAAAATCCTTGTCCATATTCCGGTCAAGTTTTTGCCATCCAAGGAAAAATGGCTTTCTGAGCTGTGGTAGTAACTCTGCTCTGTATCCTCTGAACAGCATGCAACAGTGATCCAGAGTGTTAGTTCTCCTTGTGGCACAGTCAACATGTTGATGGAGGCCAGGCGTTAGGGTCACCTGATTGATGCCACCAGCAACAATGAGCTCAGACTAACTGCTCTGTGAGCAGTTCAGCTCTTTGCACAGATCCCACAGGCCAGCCTCTGTTTGCTTGTGGTTGAATGTTTGCTGTTATAATGACCGTTGTTAATTTCATTGGTACAAAGTGCCGTCTGCATTTGACTGACATGATTTGAAAACTTTGAGCGGCCAGGTTGCAAAGTCAGCAGGCGGAGGATGGGGACTAAAATAGATGTGGCATAAATTTAACACAGCAGAGCTGTCAGAGAGGCACACAGACTATGAAGAGAAACCGGTTTGCAACATACATCACTCTGGGAATCTGTGTGTGTGTGTGCGTGCATGTGTGTGTGTGTGTGGCAGTGTGTGTCTGCTATTTTTGATTTAAGCTTAGCAATTCACCCTAAAGCGAAGCTAAACTAGTTAATTTGAAAGGCTATTCTTAATCTTTCTCACCCATCCTGGAAAACTCTACAGCCAATTGTATTTGTTATAGTGTACCGTGCCCCCGGCCCATACTCTGAATTTCTATCTGAATTCTCTGAGCTTATATCAAGTTTAGTGCTTAAATCAGACAAAGTAATTATCATAGGGGATTTTAACATTCACATGGATATTAATAATGATAGCCTTAGTGTTAGGGTTAGGGTTAGTGTGTACATAAACCCACTCATTGCTACAATCACACCCTAGATCTTGTCTTAGCATACGGCATCAATATTGAAGATTTATTAGTCTTCCCTGAGAATCCTGCTCTGTCTGACCATTATCTAATAACTTTCAATTTTTTACTACTCGACTACAAGCCTCTCAGCAAGAGTTACTATTCTAGATGTCTATCTGATTCAGCAGTGGCTAAATTTAAGAAATTGATTCCTTCTGCATTGACATCATTACTATGTCTTACAGTGACTGAGAATACTCTCACTAACTTAAGTCATTCTGAAACTCATTGTCTTGTTGATAGTGCTACTGGCTCACTGCGAAGAGCTCTCGACTCTGTTGCACCTTTCAAGAAGAAATTAATGAAACAAAGAAAATTAGCCCCATGGTTTAACTCCCAGCTCCGCAAATTGAAACAAACGTTGCGAAAATTTGAAAGAAATTGGCGTTCAACCAACCTCAGAGAGTCCTGTTTAGCCTGGCTGGATAGTCTTAAAGTGTATAAGAAGGCCCTCCGCCATGCCAGAGCAAACTATTACTCATCATTAATTGAGGAAAACAAAAACAATCCCAGGTTTCTTTTCAACACTGTAGCCAGGGTGACTCAGAGTCACAGCTCTATAGAGCCTTATATTCCTTCGGCCCTAAGTAGTGACGACTTTATGAGTTTCTTTAATGATAAAATTATAACTATTCAAGATAAAATCCATCACCTCTTGAGCTTAACTGACCTGATCCCAGACTCAGGTAGCTTGAATATGGCGGCAAGGCCTGAAATTTATTTGGACCATTTCTCCCCCCATTGACCTTTGCTGACTCTCTACTGTGTTTTCTGCATCTAAGCCATCAACATGCCTGCTAGACCCCATCCCAACGAGGCTACTTAAGGAAGCTCTACCCTTATTAGACAATTCTTTATTAGATATAATTAATACATCTTTATTAACGGGCTATGTACCACAGTCCTTTAAAGTAGCTGTGATTAAACCTCTTCTAAAGAAACCCACTCTCGATCCTGAGATTTTAGCTAACTATAGAGGATATCTTATCTCCCCTTTATTTCTAAAATCCTTGAGAAAGTGGTTGCTCATCAACCCTGTGACTTTCTCCAAGATAATAATTTATTTGAGGACTTTCAGTCAGGCTTTAGACTTCATCATAGTACAGAAACGGCACTAGTAAATATTAACAACGATTTATTGATTGCTTCTGATTCAGGTCTGGTCTCTGTTTTAATCCTTTTAGATCTCAGTGCCGCTTTTGACACCATTGACCATGAAATCTTACTGCACAGACTGGAACAGTTAATTGGCCTTAAAGGAACAGCACTAACCTGGTTTAAATCTTACTTATCAGATCGTTCCCAATTTGTTCACATCAATGACCAATGTCATCAATGTCCGTGCATACTAAGGTCTGCTTCGGAGTGCCACAGGGTTCTGTGCTTGGACCGATCATTGTTACTTTATATATGCTTTCTCTAGGCAACATTATTAGAAAACACTATAAATTTTCATTGTTATGCTGACAATACATAAATGTATCTATCGATGAAACCAGATGAAACTGATCAGCTATCTAGACTTCAAACATGTCTTAAGGACGTAAAAGCCTGGATGAGCCATAATTTCTTGAAGTTGAATTCAGACAAAACTGAAGTTATTGTTCTTGGCCCAAACACCTCAGAAACTCCCTTTCTAACAATATAATTACTCTAGATGGCATTACCTTGGCCTCTAGCACATCAGTAAGGAACCTCAGAGTTTTATTTGATCAAGATTTATCTTTTGCCTCCCATATAAAACAAACTTCAAAGACTGCTTTCTTTCACTTGCACAACATTGCAAAAATTAGGCATATCCTATCCCAGATATATGCTGAAAAATTGGTACATGCATTTGTCACATCTAGGCTGGATTATTGTGATTCCCTATTATGCGGTTGCTCCAACAAATCACTTAGGTCGCTCTAACTGGTGCAGAACGCTGCTGCTCGTGTTCTAACGGGAACCAAGAAAAGGGACCGTATTTCTCCTGTTTTAGCTTTGTTGCACTGGCTCCCTGTAAAATCCAGGATTTAATTTAAAATCCTCCTCCTTACTTTCAAAGCTCTAAATGGTCAGGCTCCATCCTATCTGTCGCAGCTCATAGTTCCTTACCAACCCTCAAGATCACTGTGCTCTGAAAATGCAGGATTACTTGTGGTTCCCAAAGTTTCCAAATGTAGGATAGGAACCAGAGCCTTCAGTTACCATGCTCCTCTCTTATGGAACCATCTTCCAGTTTCGGTTAGGGAGGCAGACACCGTTTCCACTTTTAACGGTAGACTTAAGACCTTCCTCTTTGATAAAGTTTATAATTAGGGCTGGCTAAGGTTGCCCATAGTTAGGCTGACATAGGTTTAACTTGCCGGGGGACTTTCTATGGGGGTCAGAGAGCAGTGGGGACTAACACTGCTCTCTGACCTTTAAGCCATAATAGCTGATTAGTGACCCTAGTTTCGTTAGTGTGTATATAGTTTCTTGTGCTCAGTTGAAATCCCCGTCCGTGTGATGTGGAAGAGGGAGAGGTGGCAGAGCTTTCGGCCCGATCCGGCGGGGGTGGTTTTGAGTCAGTTCAGACCTGTCACTCTGGCTCTGCTTCCTCTCTCTTTCTTTCTCTTCTATTACTGCTCTCTGGCATTCATATTTAAGCCGTAATTGCTAATCAATGACTCTAGGATACTCATTGAGTGCTTATCCTTTTTACTGTTTCCCACCTTGGTTCTGTTGAACTGCACTATGCTAATCCCGTTGCCTCTCTGGAGCATTCCTGCTTCCTTGTTTCCTAGCTTTCCCGGATCCTGGCCCAACCCTGGCTGTGCCTGATCGTTCTGATATCTGTGCTGGCACTGTGACCCTGCCTTTGGTTGTGCTCGTGCTGTGGCTGTACTGATACTGTGCCCCCCACTCGCCCTGATCATGCTCTTGGTCCTGGTTGCACCGATGCTGTGATCATGCCTTTGAACACCTCCGTATCAATATATGCATGACACTCTTATCAACACCCACTTCTTTTTCCGGAGTTTTTTCTTGGATGATGTCTAAGGGCAGAGGGATGTCGTACACTGTAAAGCCCTCTGAGGCAAACCATGTTTTGTGATAATGGGCACTATAAATAAAATTGACTTGACTTGACTTGATTTGTGTGTGTGTGTGTATGTGTATGTGTACCCTGCAGTATATAAAGTAATTGTAATACGATACGCGACCTGACCCCGGATAAGCGGAAGAAAATGGATGGATAATTGTAATACAATAATATAGTATATATTTATTATTGTAAAAATCAGCCATTCTGCATGAATTGATGCTAATACTTTTGTACTTCAACTTTAAGTTAAGTTTTGTAGGCAGGACTTTTACTTGTAACAGAATATTTCTACAAGATGGTATTGCTTCTTTTACTACAGTAAAAGATGTGAGTACTTGTTCCATGGCTGGAATTTAGTTAGCAGTAACGATGCAGCTCCCGAGGAGGACCCGTGCTGAGTGGCAGCTACACTGTCTGCATGATTTCAGCTCCACTGACAGTCAAATGTCTGCTGTGAAGACGCCCACTACATGTCTTGCTATCTTATTGAGGAGAAAGAAGCACGCCTGTAAGTGACTGAGTCTTTGTGCACTGTGGTGGTCAGCAGCTCCTCCTTGGCTCGGGCTGGACTGGGGGAGCTTGTAAGAACAATGACTGGCTCAGCTGCTCGGGGGCGTGGGTGGGTCCATGGACGGCGTGGTTGCAAAGACTGCATAAGTGCTATGATGTCATCTACCACACAGGGCTGGCTGTTGTCTGCTTGTTGAGGTTTTTTTGTTTCGTGGGGTATTTCAGCTTTTCTGGATATTTTAATGGTGACTTTTCTTTTTCTGTACTTATCTGGACAGCTCTTCCGTTTAATCACTTCGACTTCCAAGTCATGCATTTTGAGAGTCAGACTCACAGCCAATGGTAAACATTTTTTCATAAGCTGACTTATGCGGCTGACAGGTAAGAATATCAGAGATGCTCACTAACTAATGTCTCAGTCCTCTTTCTGCACAATGGAAAGGACAAGAGTTAATCACTTGGAAACTGATCAGATTGGCTTGATTTCTCTCAAAAACATAGGAAGAATGGGCAACGAGCAACAAAAGAAGAAATGATCCAAAAATAGCAAGAAGTTAGTAAGAAGCACAAGGAAATTTAGCAAAAAATATTAAAACAAACAAATAAATAAATGAAGTGAATACATAAACAAATAAAAAAGGAAATGATCTTAAAGAGGTGCTTAAAAGTTATATTAATTCTGTAACATTATTTGAAATTTGTAATTATGATAAATGATAAAATCTACTAATTTCTTGTTTAATGTTGTTTAATTTCTTCTTTTTGAAATAAATTGCACAAAATTTGCTTATATCAAAGGGTTAAATACTTGTGAAAGGCATCTGAAAGCAGCATGAGAAAAGTCATGCTGATTCAGGTTTCAAAGGGTTGATAGATTTTTGTATGTGCCAGCAAGAAAAAAATCTGTTTTTGTGTGTGTTTTCAAGGCTCAGGTAGACATATTATTTTGTGTCATTGCAGGTATGAGACGCCCTCTAGTGTCCTAGAGGGACTCTAGGAGTAGCCATTCTTTTACCCAGGAGGCAGAGTATTTCCTCTTCATGAAATGTTGGTACCTTAACCGTAACAATCCAGGGCCTTCATCTGAGGGAGGAGGGGCCAAGGCACAGAGTGGTGAAGCCTCCTGCTGACAGGAGGACTTGAAGGACCTGAGGAGACATCTTTATTTTTCTAGGGACAGAAAGGTAAGCTAACAACGGACTCACAGGCCTTTCTTTAGCTGCTGCAATGCTGAGAGCAATAAACAGCAGAGACATGTCTGTGTAGTGAGCCTTTATCAAGTAATTGAGAGACAGGTAGACCACACTGTTGATGATGTTATTCACTCACTCTCACCTGTCCTGCTGCTCACTGCTTACAAGAGAGCTGTGATTTTAGTCTGAAGAAAATGCCGAATATGTAAAAAACCTCAATGATAGAATTGTGTTTTTATTGTTCCACAGGTTTCTGTCTGTAGACACAGAGTCAGGTCCTCAGTTGAATCTCAAACACACACTCATATTGCTCTGTGCACAAAATGCACTTACCAGAATCAGGATTTAAAAAATATTAATCATTAATATTATTTTCTACCTTCATAGATTTATTGTTTTGACTAACATCAGTCATAATCCTAAATATCAAATATTAATTAATTTTAAACAATGTAACCCTCTGAATGCCAGGTTTTGTCATGATACCACTAAACATGAAAAAAAAACAAAACAAAAAAAGAATTATTTTCAGTATACTACATGCTAAGTAGATTATTTATTTTTTGATTATCCCATTGATATGTCACTGATTAGCTGCAACACTGATTTCTATACTCACACTCATACCGCTCTGCACACAAAATGTGCTTTTCAAAATCAGGCTATAAAAAATATTATACGCTTATATGATTCTCTACTTTCATTGATTTATTTATTTTAACTGATATCAGTCCTAATCATAAATATCAATTATTTATTTTTTATTTTTTAGGTTTAACCTTTTATATGCCAGGCTTTGGTCATAATGCCACTGTGTTTTTAGATTAAAAAAAAAACACACACAAAAAAGAATTATTTTGAATTTAATACATGCTATGTAGATTTTTTCAAACATTATTATCTGGGATATGTCACTGATTAGCAGCAGCATTGATTGTGACAGTGCTACTGGAAATAGCATGTATTTGTAAAAATTAGGTCATCAGGTGGAAAATAATAAAATGACAAATTCCAAGGCAAAAGCCTTTTTATGCTATGATGGCTGTGAGATCAAAAATTGCAGTTTGAATGGGTTTCAATGGAGCATTTCTTGCACTTCACAGTCTGAATGTATCAATTCAGTTTCAACAGTGTATTTTAGACTATTGTAAGAGCTGAGCTGGAAATTCCAACATTAAACAAAAATACACAATCTTGCCAAAATGTATGTCTTATGCATGAACACTTTATGTGAAAGTAAGCAGTAAAATTATGATCTGAGCTATTGAGAGAATTATTTTCATTTTTTAGAATAATTCCTGATTTAGCAATGCTATAATAAAGGTGGATGCGTACAGTTTTTTTCTATCATTTTTTATTTTTCATAAGACTCATTTGGGTAAGTTTATCCTCAAAATGTTCATTCAGATCATCACCGCAGCACTAAACACTAACTGTGTTCAAACTGTTTCATTAACTGACAGAGAGTGGTGTATTTGTTAGATGTGTGTTTTGCTGTTAACAAACCACCAGCACCAGATACATTTAGGAGCAAACACTAGCAGGCCGAACTGACCAATCACTGCTCTTGTTGTTACCATGTGGTGTCTGTAATTCTAGTTTTGAGAAGAGAGACACGGTGAACAGAAGATATGGACAGCTTCTTCTCTTGTGGAAATAACTGATCATCATTAGTAGTGTTGACTCATTACATGTGCTGAATAACAGTGTGTGTTACTGTGAGACTACAGCAGGATGGAACTGACCTGTTTGAATCCAGCATTTATGTGCTAGTGTGCGTACATGTTACCTTAGTTATGTCACTTGAGAACACAGGCAGACAGAACCTGTTGTACGTGTGATACTCTACAGAACGGCGTCAGGCTGAAATCCTGCAAGTAATGACATAATACAAGAAATCCGCAACTGCTTAAAGGGAGGGGGGCGGTGGATGGATCCAACCTGGACTTTTAAGCGGGAGTCCAATGTTTGCTTCTGTCTAAACGTGATGTTTTTTTTCCTACAACTTACCAAGTGCCTCCTTCCCCTCATCCTCACCATCCATGTCAGCATGTGCATTTGTTGATGTCCCGGTGTTGGTTGCCATGTGCTTGTATTGTCTAAACACAATCATGGGCTGCTTGATCCCACCATGTGCATGTTTTGACATCACGGTAGCGCCATCCCAGAACATACAGTAAAGAGGAGATGCAGAAGGACACCAAGTGCATTATATGGAGACGCAGAAGTTCACTGCGGCAGCATGTGATGACTTAGGATGACTAGTAATGGCTTTACCTCCACTCCAGGTGCTTTTGGATAGTTGATGCTGAAATCATAAAGTCTGGTTGGTCTGCTTTGAGTTTTCTAGGATCACCTTCTGAATATCTCAGTCCGGTTGTTTAGCTGCACCAGAATCTGAGCCTAACCAAATCAACAGATTTTGGTTAATTTAGTGGCGTTTTTACATTAATACTTTATTTTACTTTTTTTGTCTTTCTTGCAGAGAAACTCACACTCTGCTTGTACATTGCACTGCCACATGCCTCGTTCAGCCCTGCCTGTGAGCTGAGCCTGTGAGCTGCAGCTCTGCTCTACCAGCCAACAAGAGTGCGAGCAGAGAGCAGGCCTGTCTGTGGTAACCATAGAGAAGTGTAACCTGACAACAAAGGAACGAGGAAGTCCTCCGTCATTGGAGGAGAGAGCACAAAGGGAGGACTCTGCTGTTGTCACTCACATCCTGTAGCAGTGGAAGTGTTAGTCAGAGGCAGGAAGCCGGGGGAGAACAGCAGGGTACAGCAGCTGCCACCCCTGCTTCTGGACCTGACAGAAAAAAAAACGAAAAGATAATTATAAAAACCACAAGACAATCAACAGAATCTCCAGGAAGTAACAGGAGCACCCCGGAGGCCAGTAAAAGGAGTGCTGCAAGGCCCATAAAAACAACAGGAAGTAGAAGAGAAACAGATGGAACTATTTTACCCAGACAGCCAGCAGTGGCATCTGGGACTGCTGACGAAGGAGCCGCAAAAACTAGTAGGCCCCGATCACAAGACACTACATTACCCATGAAGCCAGTGTGTGCACACGGTGGTGATGGGAAGTGTGTTGACAGGAAGGCAGTGGCCTTGCATGCCATCACCATCGGGTGAAAACAGGAAGGAGAGAAGAGGGAAGTTGAGTAGCTAAAATGTTAGTAAGTAGAGACAGCAGAAGTAAGCAGGGAGACGCTCAGAGTCCTCCAGCCAAACAAGCTAAAGGCAACTCTGCTGTGGACTCAGCTGCACACAGGACGGGTAAGTTCAGCAGTTTGTAAAATAAATCACTGGAGGCTGAGGGGCAAATCTGAAAAGTTTCCTTTGGATATTTAAAAATGCAGACCACAGATTTTACCACCTTAACCTAGTGTGGAATATAAGATATCTTACTTGAGGCTCTTTTCAAAACTGGGCAGAGAAAGTCTGAGTACAGGAACACTGAGTCACACTGAGCTGGTCATTGTTAGTGATTTATTGCAGCCATCAGAGGCTCCTCTGAGGCAGTCACTCACAAATACCATTACAATGTGTCATCTTCATACACTAAAGCCTTTGTCAGAAGTGGAAAAAATCACAAAGATAACGTCAGAAAAAGTGAAACAAATATTAGCATGGGCTTTAGAGTAACGTATGGAAAAACAGAACACCACATGTTTGTTATTTTATTCAGACTTTATTCAGACTAAATGCAAACTAAAAGCTTTTACTGATATTTTTGGCCTCTTAGAACCAATTTTAAACAAAACAACTGAAACATGACAAGCTCTCTTTTTTGTTACATTTTTTTACACATGCAGCAATTATGAAGTAATATGATAATTTAGTTGTTGCTTATATCCACCTCATGAATATGACTCAGGTATTCCGTCCCTTTTTAATTCTAAAGTCTTAAAATACCGTCATTTTTACAGTGCTTTCAGCGTACAAACCCAATGCCCAAAACCACCTTTGGCATCCGCATGATCAGCTGAGAGCAGTAGTCTTCTTAATGTACGCCGCCTGACGATACACGGACAGTTTCAGCCGGATGGAACCTGTTGCATCTGTGACAAAACAGCGTCAGATTAAAATGCTGCTTGTAACAAAAGAAATAGAGCACAACGGTGGGTGGGAGGGGTGGAGGATGGATCCAACAAACTTCGGGCTTTTATGCAGGAGTCTTGTGTTTGCTTCCCGTCTATATGTGATGTTCTTCCTTCCCCTAATCCTAACCACCCCTGGCAGCATGTGCATTTCTTGACATCCCGCAGTTGGTTGCCATGTGCTTCTGTTGCCTTAACACTTGCAGCGTAATCCCACCATGTGTTAATGTTGATGTCACAGCAGCAGCATCCTGGAACATAATCAGCAGATGTAGAGGTATACCTAGAGCGTAATATGGAGACGTCCACTGCAAAGTGGCAACATGCTACAAATTCGGATGAGAGCATGTTGAGTATTCACCCTCTTTTAAGTCTGTTTTTGGTCTCTGCTATCGAAATATCTGTCTCTTTATCTGCTAAATGCTTCACCGTATCCAACAGCTCGTCTCCTTCTGTGTCTGTGTGTCGCTGCTGCAGCAGCAAGCAACACAACAAGAGCTCTGAGAGTGACCTAAACAGTAAATGGGCTTTAAAAGCAAGTGCTGAATGATAATAAATCACTTCATACATCTAAGGGTAACTTCAGAGATGGAGATAATTCTCTGTGGGTTTGTCACTATGAGCAATTTGCCATTTGGGGAAGGACAAAGCCAACTCTGCGTTACTCTTCATCCTCCCTGTCAGAGCTTGTTGGTGGTGAAAATAAAAGTGGCTCTAGATTCACTTTGATTTGGAAGGAGCTTTTTCTGAGTGGCCTTTTGCCTCGCTAAGTTTGAGTTTTTTCAATGCTGTGGCTGTGATTTTTATAGCTTCCTCTTAAATGCTTGCTGCTACTACATCATTGCTACCTTCTTATAAAGTCCTAACATCATCATTATCTGCTCACTACTATTTGCTGCCCAAGTGATGCAGCCCAAAAATGTTCCATCTACAGCAAATAATAATATTAATAATAATAATAATAACAACATCTATTGCATGTCTGTCCATCCTGGAAGAGAGATCCCTCCTCAGTCGCTCTTCCTGAGGTGTCTACCATTTTTTTCCCCCATTATAGGGTTTTTTTTGTTTTTTTTGTTTTTCCTTAGTGGATGTGAGGGTTTAAGGACATTCGTATGCTGTAAGGCCCTCTGAGGCAAACTGTTATTTTTGATAATGGGCTTTAGAAATAAAATTGACTTGAACTGACTTAATAATAATATAAAAAATAAAATAGTAATAATAATAATAATAATAAACTTTATTTATATAGCACATTTAAAAAAACAGAACACAAATAAAAGAAGAGAAGGACATGTTGCAAGAGACAAATACTGGAACACAGTAAAAATGGAAAGATGAGCAATAAATGTAAAGCAATTCTAAAAAAGTGGATTTTTAAAAATGTTTAATAGGCAAGACAGAGTTTGTGTCCCTGATCTCCTCAGGCAGCTCATTCCAAAGTCTTCGAGCTCTGAGTGCAAAGACTCTGTCACCATTGTGAGTTAATGTGGACCTGGGAATGACAAGGAGCAACCCATCTGAGGATATCAGGATGTGAGGAGGGATATAGGCCAATTACAGGTCAGATAAAAACTTAGAGGGAAGTCTCTCACTGCTTTTTGAGTAATCAATAATACAATTCTAAGAACAGAAGGCAGAGTCTATGCAGATAAATACACTGCTGCATGCATCTAGTGGGTCATAGGTAAGAGGGATTATGTTTGTGATGGCACAGTGATGTGGTAGTTAGCATTGTCATCTCACGGCAAGAGGGTCTTAGTTCTTAGTCTGGCAACCTGTCAAAGGTGTACCCTGCCTTTCGCCTAATAACAGTGGGGATAGGATCCAGATACCTCCCAAAATTAATTCATTTTGTATGACTCTATACTTTGTTTTCTTCAGTTTTTTTTTTTTTTTAGGAAAATCCTGCATACTATACCTCCTATGAATATCCTAAAAGGTCCATCGTGGGTTATGAACTGTCTCCATGGTTTAGCTTTGACTTATCTTTACTTACCGTAATTGTGTTCATACAGTTTTATTTGGGATTATTAACAAAATATCAGTTTTCTTATAACCTGTCTGATGGTCTATTTGCTCGAGACCCATCGTGCTTCCTTGTAGAATGTTGCTGTGTTTCCAGATCTCTAATGAATTTTGAGAGTTATTGATAAAAATGATGAAAACTATGAAAATAAAGTACAAGATTTTTTATTTAAAAGAAAACAAAGAGAGAGATTATTATGCAACATCTAATCTAAAGCAATCTCTCTGCAGTAACCATGGGTCAGGAACAATCCCAGGATCCCCGGGAAAGCAAGTTAGAACCAGAGGAGCCAAGCCAACCTGACACCATGAACAGTCCTCAGTCTGGCAGGAGGACCAGCCCCAAGTCTTCAGACATGGGAAGAAAATCCCGCAGAGGGGTATGGCGGGATGGAGGCTGGATTGGAGGCAGAATGGGATCGGCCACACATGGACCTGAAACCGTGGCAAAAACCATCTGGTATCAGGGTGAAAACCTCAATCAGGATCCCAATGAAGACTGGAGTAAAAAGGAAATTAACTCTCAGTCAGTTTGGTATGATAGTGATATGATGGATCAGAGAAAACAGGAACAGCTGGAGCAGGGAATGAGCGAGCAGAAAGAATGTGATTTGAGCTTAGCCCAAGCTTCTGCTCTTAGTTCTCCACAGCTGTTAGAACAGGGTCTTAGTTCTCATCCACTGTCTGCAGCTCTTAGTCAGCCGCATGCTGCTGGATCACTGCCAGCACTGTCACATGGGCCTGGTTCACAAAGACAGGAAGTACACGGATCACAGCGTGAGGAGGAAGTAGGGCCAGCTTGGACGGAGGGAGGAGTTGAGGGAGGCAGAGAGAGGACTTACAGAAAGAGTTCTGAAATTGACATCAAAGAGGGGGGAAGAGAGAAGCTAGTGAGCGAAGGCAAAGGAGCAAAGGGCAGAAAAAAGAAGAGGAAGAAAAGGGGGAAGAGAGGAGGCACAGGGGCCAAGCTTAGCTCCAGCTCCAGTGTGGAGTCTCAGAGTCAGATAGAGATAAAGACACAGAGTGAACAAGTGACAAACCTGAACACTCAGTCAGGGACACAGTCAGAAGCCAAGGATAACACAGGAAGGGCAGACCCTGAGTCTCCAACCCGCAGAAAGGAAGCTGACAAGGACGCCATGCATCTACCCAGCCAGATGGAATGCCAGAACAGGGATGCACGTGGACCTGACTGTGATATCACAAACTTGGATGAGAGAACTGAAGGTATAGCTTCACAGACACTACAAACAGAGGTATTTTTGGAGGATGACGACATAGATTTTCATGGACCTGATCCCGTAAACCTGGATTCTGCTGTCACTGCCTCAGAACTTCATCAAATGGACATCAGAGAGGCAGATGTAGAGGAAATAACAACTGTGCAACCACTACAAATGGAAGCAGTTGATTTGACAGAGCTGGAATCAAAGGGGCCTGCCAGTTCGCTCCAACAAACAGCGAATGATGTGGAATCAAAGGCGTTGTCACATAATGAAGATTTGTCTGTTGCCAGTAAAGCTGTTACATTGGTGGACCATGCAGGTTTGGTGGAATCTAACTGTCCAAAAGAACTTCATGTTATAATTTCAGATTGTAAAGAAGTCACAGAGGACTCACTTCTTGTGGAATCTTCTGAACAGAGTATGGAAATTATACAATCTGTTGAGTCAAACAAACCAGTAGAACCTGTGGATCCTGTGGGAAGACCTGGAAGATTTATGGAACTTGTGTGTGCTACAGAAGCTGGGGGTCTGCTATTTAAAGGTGAAACGGATGTTTTACCTCCTCAAATATGGGAAGGAAGCTGTGAGACAACTGTGAGGGAATATTTAGAGCATTGTTTGTCCTTTGAGATGCTGAGAGATCAGCAGCAGAAGGGGGAAAAGAGAAATGAGTTGTGGGTGGGTGAAGAGGAAGCGGGTAAGGGAAATAGTGGGAGTGAGGAAAATGTTAGTGGGATTGTTCATGCCAAGGAGTTATCTTCCATAGACAGAGAACAAGACCTTGTTGCCACAGCAGTAGCAGTGGTAGCGGTAGCAATTGCATCGGCCATAGCCAGCCTAGAAGTGAGCCAACACTTAGAAGACAATCAGGCAGAGAGTCAGGAGTCATTAAAGCAGCTTGCAGATAATTTGCTCAACACTGTTCAGTCCACACAGCTGATGGACAGAGAGTCCTGTCAACTGTTAGCACCTGAGACAGAAAACCAACCCACAGGTCATTCACACATTGAACCTACCACTGAGTTTGCTTCTAAAGCTAATATTAAAATATCCGAGGAGTCTGATTTTGTAGTGTTGTGTGGTGACACTGAGACAGAAGGGCTGCAGACAGCACAGCTAAGTAGCAACCAGCAGGACCTTGTCCTGTCAGCACTTGCAGACACTCCTAGTTTACCACAACTTGACAAAGAGGAAATCCAGATAGAAACTACTCAAAACAAAGTATTTACATCTTCTCAATCTAAAGGAGAAGACAGCTCACTGCAAGCTCATGTGAAACCTTTGCCAGAAGGAAATGAGATTATTATAACTGAGGTGGACAACCAAGGTCACATGCAGAGAGAAATCCCCCCCTGTCCTTTTACAGACCCTGGACAATACCCAGAGGTGTCTGACAGATGCTGCCCTGCCTCTGAGGAAAACCATAGAGATACCCAGGATCAGTCTATCTGTCAGGAAGAGAGTGAGATACAAAACAGACATGATGGAGATGGTCACCCTTCAGACTCTGTAACTGCTGAGGGTGAGTTAGGAGGGCAGGCGCATAAGCAGGACAGTCTACACAGTTCAAAGTGTGAGGAACACAAGAGCATGTCAGACTGTCAGGCTGAGGGGGCTGAGCGGGACCCACAGCTGGAAGGTCAGGTTAAAACACCATGTCAGGGGGAGATTCTGTCTTTGATGCCTCCTTTTGTCTCAACACTTCCTACTTCCCCCTGCGACTTGACTACTGTGGCCAGTCCCAGTCCAGATGAACCCACCGCCCCTGTCAATGTGGAAACATGCAAATCCCAGCCATCCCACTCATTACCGGACATGGAGCTTGTCCCTGCTATCCCTCTTGATGTCGGCAGTAGCCTGTTCCAGAGTGAAGTTCACGAGTCCGCGGCCATGGATAATGAGGTTCGTGTGTTTGAAGGGCTGGATAAAGACTTTGATGCTGTGGAATCCATGGATGGATGGAAGGAGAGAGAAAAGAAGAAGATGAAAAGGATAGATGAAGCAATAGAAGAGATGGTCACAGTGGACATGACATCCCATATAGGTAGGCCTATATTTTTAAATCCCTAACTGCTGTCTTTCAATCTGTGTCTAAAAACATTACAGTGCAACCCTGTCCATTACCACAGTCATTCTACCTTTCATTTGCTTGCATGTTTTAATTCTGTTCATGTTGTATGTCTTGCTTATTAAGCTCTTCTTTACCTAGGCTGAACACATGAGAATCATCACAAATGTGTTTCTACCTGAGTAGAATCTGCAGTTTCCTTGTTTCAAGGTCTGACCAGTGTGCATCATTACAACAGCTCAACTTTGCTAACTTCTCAAGAAAGAACTGACCAATTCAGTAGCATTTTTCATATTAAACCAAGATTTTGTGATGTTGTGATTGCAACAATTTATGCAAATTCAGCCAATCCCTTTGAATTCTGCCCAACCTTGCGATTTTGTCCAGTCACTGCAACGTCAGTGCAAATTGGACTGTTTAAAACCAGTAAAATATCTTGTTAGTAGAGTTGCCTGCAGCGTATTGATCTACTCTGCTCCTTGCCCCCTCTTTTTTTCTGTTAATCATGAGATAAAGCTACATTGTTTATCTATAGAAAGACTCACTGTTCTCTATTTGAAAAACAAATAGAGACCATGATAAACAATTCTTTTTTTTCAAACAATCAAACCACAAATAAAACACTCCAGTATGTTAACCAGACAACAGTTTAGACCAAAATAACCATTTTTCTATTAAAAATAATTGTTTTTTCCTACTTTTTTTCTATCTCAAGGTCCATGTAGGGAAATTAAACTTGTATCAGGGCTCTGTGTCATGTAATAGGTGACATTTAGTGACCCTTTTATTTTAGCCTCCATGTTTAAAGAAGAAATTCGTCTCATTTTAAGAGGACATCCAATCAGTGTTGATGGTAAATGCAGTCAACTGAAGCAATAAATTCCTCAGGGTGTGCAGTACTGACAGAAAAGCTGAGTGTTCCCTCATGCACAGCCCTTCTTACAGTGCCTACATGTACACAGATGCATTGCCGCTGAGCTCCTGATGCTCAACCCCCATATACTTTCCAAACCTGCGCTGCACAGGTGGGCGTCTCAAACACAGCTTTGTTAACTAAAAGTAAAGTGTCTGAATAATGAACCTGACTGTAAGACTAGAACACCAGAAAAAAACATGTAATACTTGTCTGAAATCTAATAACAATAAAGTGTTATTAACAACAAAACAGGCCTTACCATTCAGTGCCTCACTCAGTGGCCATATGCCCTCTCTCAGCCTGATGTGTATATATATATATATATAAATACTCCACAAAATCTATGTCCCAGTGAGGAGCAAAAGTTCTACGCATATTGTCGCACACGCAGGCTCTCTGGTTTGTATTTGGTGACAGCATTCCTAAATAAATAAATAAATAACCTACCTACCATAAATATGCTTATGCAAAAGAATAATATGATATAGTGTAAGATAAAAAAAATGAGTAACAAAAGTAGATAGACAGATAAATAAGTGCAGAGCAGACAAACAAACAAGTAAATAAAGGGAAAAAACAACAACAACAAAAAAACTCTAAGGACATAAGCTTAATACATATATGCTTCTCTAAGATAGTAATAATTTTGAAAAACAAATATAACAGGAATAAGTAACAGAGGTAAATAGATATATAAATAGGTGAAAAAAATAAATAAAAGGGAAAAAAAACAAAACAAAACAAAAAAAACACTAAGGGCATAATCCTTGGACAGATATGCTTATGCATAATAAATAATAATAATAATAATAATAATAATAATAATAATAATAATAATAATAATAATAATAATAATAACAATAATAATAATAATAACAAAACAATAGTAATACAGTAATGATAATTTTAAGTTTAATTTTTTAAGTAGGTGTTGGTAAGTCAGTTAGTTGGTTAGTGGGGTTAAGGGTTTTAGCTCACAGACACTGTTGTTTGTAAGTTTAGTTTTTTCAGGAGAAGAGGGGTCAAGGTTGTTTCAAACAGTGGTATTTGGTCTTGGAGACAGGCTGAGAGCTTTGCCATTGAAATGTATTCGGAAAGTAAATTGAGCCAGTGTGCAGTGTTAAGTTTATTCCTAGTTTTCCAGTTCAGAAGTATAGTTTTCTTCATGGTGGCTAATGCAAGAAGTGTGGGTCTGGTGTTGTTGGGTGCTGGTGCGATTACGGATAAGTCTCCAGGTAAAGTAGAGTGAGGGGGATAGTGGAAGGCTGCATCCCATTAGGCCAGATATTTTATTGATAGTGGTTTCCCAAAAGGCATGTATTGGAAGCCAAAACCACATGGCATGAAAGTTGTTATCGGGTGTATTAAGTGTGCAAGATGAGCATATGTCTGAATCCAGGACTCCGATTTTGAATATTTTGTGTTGGGTGAGATGGGCTATACGAATTACCTTGTATTGTATCAGCTGTATGTTAGTGTTTTTGGTCATTTTGGTGTATTTTTAATGTTTCTAGCCCTATGAATTAAAGGCCTATGCTTTCCTCCTGTTTTTTGTTGTTTTTTTTAATTAATGGAATAATAGCTTTACGGTTACAAGTCTATCTCTGTTGCATTTAGTGAAGCGTAATTTTCAGCTGTTTAAATCACAAAAATATCCCCCTGTATATTCACTGATTGCGCCGCAGTTCTCTCAGCTCTGCAGGAGCTGCTGCTGCCAGACAGCTGCTTCTGTGACAGAGTCTGAATGCAGGTCGACCTGGATGTACAATTCTATCTCCATGGCTACAGTAGTAAAACTACCAGTCACATTATGAGACAAAATATGACAATGTCTGTTACAAAAAACTTGCCTTGTGCACGACACTTTTTAATGTTGAAAATATGCAATTTCTGTCCAGCAACACTCATGAACACTTGAGCCCTACCATAGATTTGGCTTTATACAGCCTGTAGGCTCTGTGGAGTTGCAATACAGATCCAAGGGAAAACTTAAGGAGAGAAATGTGGATTGCCATGTTAGCCATAGTGTAATGAGCACTGCCATGGACTTATCATTACAGAGTGACCTGCTGATATTCAAGCAGCACAGCTGCTCAGAGGCTATTTCACAAACATGGTCGGTGTCTTTGATTTTACCAATAATTTGCTCAAAGTGTGATAAAGGAAGGCAGATTGACTAAACTAGCAGGGCAGGAAGTAAAGTACAGAAGGCAAATGAATCCATAGTTTGACTTTCATTGATGTTGGATGCCTAAACAGCCACATACACACATGCATACATTAACCTACACAGTCAAGCCACACAAAGTCAACCCAGACGACAACAAACTTGTGTGCCTGATGTTAGTATGATAACCAGGCAGACGTGGAAATCTACAACATTATTGGCAACAAATTTCGGTATTTTGAAAAAGGTCAGGTAGCCAGCAGCTATAAGCCAAAGTCACTGAAAATAATAACTATGAAACAATTAAAAGATGCTTTTATACAGAAACTGTCCACTTAAATCAAATCCAGCAAGAGAAATGTGGAATCCATAGTAGTTAACATGAAATAGCTAATTTCTAAAATGTCCAATATCCATTACAGTTAAATTTAATGTAAAGGTGTCATCATCACCTAAAACACTTACAGTAAAATAAAAAGAAAATATTCTTACTAATCTCTCAGAAAATGGTGAAAAACAGTTTAATGGTCTAACTCTACAATCCAGTACTGTAGAGTTTTCACTCAAATTTTTCAACATGTATAATAATGAAGAAGAAATCACTGATCATGCTTTACCCAGACTTTAAGATAACTCTGAGCTCATTCAAACCACCTTTATGGACTTTTGTTTCTGTGACCAAGTGAGCCCTGGGTTGAGCTTTGTAGTGTTCTTTAAGCTGTTTTATTCTGTCCCAACAAGACCACAGTGTATGTATATAATAAGTGTTATTGGCCTATTTTGTCTTTCAACAGCCACATAGTTGCCATCATGACCTTCATCCACCACACCTTGTTCATGCTCCAGCTTGTCATAAATTACATTAATGAAATGAACACTGAACAGATGATGTCTTGTAATGATGAACTAACATTGTCTCTCCACAGCAGCTGAAGAAAAGGACCAAGGGAGTAGGAGAGAGTCAGACAGCACTCACACTCTGCAGGTGAGTTTACATTCAGGAGAGGGAATATGATAGATAGAATAAATACAATGAATATTACACAGTAACAACAGAGCATTTACAAACAGACACACTTATGTGCAGGAATGACCACAGACACTGTCTTCTCAAAGAGACACATGCACCAGCCTGTTTTATTCTGAATTCCTAAAGGAAAGCCACTCTGGCAGTGCTTTTGGTTTAAGATTGCAATGCCAAAGCCACTCTTTGGACTGAGTTGTTCATGGTGATATTATATGCTGGTGGACGGCACCTGCTGCGCCTACATGATACACAACAGCATGGCATGAGGTTGAAACGTTCCCGGTAACAATGTAGCACAAGGGCACCTATGGGGAAGGCGGGAGGGGTGGTGCATGGGTCCTACAAACCCATGCAAGAGTCTGGTGGTCACTTGCCATTTGAATGTGAGGTTTTTTTCTACACCTCATCATGTGCAATAGGCACATTTTATCCTAACTATACATGACAGCATGTTTGTGTGTTGAGATCCTTTTGTTGTCATGTGCTTTTGTTGTCTAAACATAAGCATGTGTCACAACATGTGATGACTTGGTATCAAAACTAGTTTATCCATATAACCTAATCTTTAATTAGTCCAATAATGAAAGGACTCTCTAAACATTTCTACAGCATTCTGTGATAATATGTGGCGGCTGTGGCTGAGATACTTCTCCACCAACATTTAGTGCTGGTGTTAAACACTGAGCACAAGCAGAAAGCTCATCTGCTCAGAACATTCGATATGGCATGTCCTTTTACTGAAATGGACAGACTGATGTCCACTGGCTCATTTGTCTGTGACAACTCTGTGGACAGGATTGGCATGAACTTTGCTTTTGAAAAGTGAGCTTAAAGCACAATAAAGATATAATTCACAGAACAGGCATGGCAGGTAACACACACACCCAAGACAAGCCAAACCAGATACAAGTTGAAGTCCGCACCAGCTCATTTCCAACCTCAAAGCTCCCATGATTCAGAGTTAGCTGTGCTCACATCCTCACTGCTCTCCAAGCCTTTGAGGTTAAACCAGGCCAGACAGCACCAGACTAGGCCAAGGTCACCCGTGAAATCATATAAATCCTTGTTCCAGTGTCTTCTGATGTTGCAGTAGTGGGTCTCCGGGAGTAGCAGGTCACAGCAGGAGATGTGGGAACCTTAAGGCCTGGGCTGTGCATTGTGTGTGGCTGAACTACATGTTGTGGAGTCAGAGACTGCGAGGGGAGGAAGGAATATGGAGCGATAAATACGAGGGCTGGGGCAGCGCGTTGACGTAATCGATTACATAAATATGACGATTTACCTAACGTGCGTTGACGGAACTCATCACGGACGTTCGTTTCAGTGCTTGTTATTCCACCGAGCTCGTCTCCGCAACATCTCAGCAGAGGCTCTCTGCTCTGCTCTGCGTGAAATACGCGGTGAGTCTATTTTTGCTGGACACAGTAAGCATCAATACGCAAGCGGCAGATCGTACCAGGCAGGAAATCAAGCAGCATTGCGTCTGGTTAATTTTCAAAATGAAACACCTTGCACAGACTCACAATTATGTTTAACTTGACTAAAATGTTACATTGGCTGCATCCGCTACTTCTCCGTTCAGTTGCCCTCTGTATTCTGTCCCACAGGAGAATTAATGCTCCTGATAACAGTCACTGCACATGAAATAGACAGAGAGTCTATTAACGATTAGAATCATAATTAACAAAAGCACTGTATTGTTAATAAAGACACGGTTAAAAATGTAACTACCTCATATCAGTTTGGTTTATGATTAATTTATTAATTATCCATCAGTATGATTGATAAGATCTGTATGTTTTTAACTATATCACAGCCACAGATATTATCTTTTTCATGTGTATCTGGATTTATTTTTACTGATCTGTATAGCAATCAAGCTTCTTTTTTTTTTGACTGAAAAACGGCTAAAATTCTTCGATCTACTTGGCTGTGGCTGGACTGCAGGCTTCATCCCAACAAAGTGCCATGATAGAATCATCATCACTAAAATCAAGGAAAAATGACCAAAAAATTTAAGGGAAAATGAAAAAATAAGCACAAACTCATAGGGTCCGCAGTATAAGCTGTCAGGACACTCGGCTTTTGAAACGCTTAACAGACGCGCTCAGTGGGATATAGAGCCACGTGGAGGACGGAGCAAAACAGTGCCGCAGCCTTAACGCTGTGAACATGCTGCTTTTGAAATCCAGGCTCGTTTCACACAGCGCGCATCAGGAGAGCATGAGCAGCGCCGTGTCGTTTTTTATTTCAGTCTCAGCTACGCGTCAGCTGCAGCACATCTACGCATGACGTGCACGTTTGTCCGCAGAAATAGACAGTGAAATTATATTTTCATTATTATATTGACTCAATATCACTTTTTAGAGCAGTTTGAAAATCTCTCCCTGTCACTTAGATAAGGAAATACAAAGATATCTGTTTTACTTGAACTTCCTTGCCTCCCTTTCAAAACAAAAGCCCTCTGACAGTGTTTCTGTGGATAGAATCCCTCAGTTGCTGATACAATCCATTTTTAAAAAACATTTACAGGACAGGTCAGCTGTGCAGGAGCTTGCACGACTTAATAAATGAGTGGGATTTGTGCGTATAAATATGAAAATACAGCACTCATAGCAGCAGGCAGCGATGCAGCAGTGATGTTGCAAATATGCACTAATTTCACTGTAAGATGTTCTGTTGGACTGCTAGATTTGAGATTTGTTACTTTAACAAAGAGTAACTGTTTAGTTATTCCTCCTAAAAGTGACTTGAATTTGACATTGTTTTATTTATTTTGCTGTTGGATTGCTACATGTAGATTGCACCACATTAATTTTATAATAGTTAGATCAATAAAAAAAATAATCGATTAATAATCGATAATAGATTAATCGATAATTTGGTCCCCAGCTCCTCCGGGCAACATGTCGAAGTATCCCTGGGCAAGATACTGAACCCCAAATTGCTCCCGATGCCGCACCATTGGAGTGTGCATGCGTATGAATGGTTACTACCTAGTAGGTGGCACCTTGTACAGTAGCCTCTGCCACCACTGTGTGAATTTGTAAGTGAAGGGGTGAATGTGACATCTCCTGTGAAAGTGCTTTGAATGGTTGAAAAGACTAGAAAAGCTCTATGCATGTACAGTCCATACACCATTTTCTTGTGGCAGAGGTTATGCGCTAACCTAAAATTCCATTGTGTTGTATTTTTTTTTTGTCAAGGGAACCAAGGTTCTGTTAACTTCCTGTTTGGACTAAATAATAATAATAATAATAATAATAATAATAATAATAATAATGATAGATAAATAAAAATAATAATAATAATAATTCCTGGAATTTATATTGTAAAACTTTTAAAGCAAGCTGAGATGAAAGACTATGCATTGAATGCTTTGCCAGTCTGATGAATGATGAAAATTAGCACAGTATCTTTTTTAAGTGTAAACAAAGCAACAAAAAAACAGAATAAATGACATTTACTTGGTTTCTGTAGGAAAAGGTGTGCAGACGTAATAGAAATTCAAAGTGGGAGAGATTAAAGATGAGAAAGACAGACATTAAGGCTTTAATTGTCGACACTTTTAAAATACAGCACAGACAGTTGAAAGTCAAGTCAGCATGCATGTGTACCAACATATTGTGCATATGTGTGTGTGTGTGTGTGTGTGTGTGTGTGTGTGTGTGTGTGTGTGTGTGTTTGTTGTCTTGACCTGGCTCAAGCAGTCACAACAAAAAGGGGAGACCACACCATGTTGAATGTTCAAACAGTATTTTATTAATGCAACTAAACCAAAATCGACCAAATTAAACCAATAACAAATAAATAACAAATGCATAACTACTTGATGTGATGTGGAAATCAGTAAAGTCAGTGGTGTACAGTGTGCATGAGTGGAATATGTGTGTGCGTAGTGTTGTAGAGTGCATACATAAATAAAGGGAAAACTCAAACCAGCATTACCAAACCAAACTAAGGTGTGCCTGTGGAGTCAGCCGGGGGAAAAAGAAGGAGAGCTGGCTGGCTGCAGGAGCTTAAGTAACTTCAGCACACCAGGCCCAGATGTGCTGAGTTACTTATCAGTGAAGCTGCAAAGGAAGCTCAGGTTAAACACCCCTACTCCTACCAGAACTCCTCATGATTACACCACAGGGGCATTACAATGTGTGTGACAAAAGTATTTTTAAATCTTAGACATCTGAGGGTAATAATCTGTTGAAAATTAAAACAGTAGAGACAGAGGTCCAAAAACGATCACGAGAGCGATGCATCGATTGGATGAAGGCAGAAAGTGATAAAGGTCGAATCAGCTGATCAGAGACACCTGGAAGTGATGAGAGTCTTGGTTAAAACACAGAGAAAAACTACTTGAAGAACTTTTTGTACGACTTGAAACATTGCTGAAATCTCTTCACTTTGAGCTTCTCTAAGACTTTGCTGAATGTCATTTGTGTTTTAAAAGTTTCCATTCTACATTTGAGTTTTTAGTCCTGACCTGACGAGGTGAACTAACAGTTCAGCAGAAGAGACAGAGGAAGAGATCTATTGTTACTCTGAGGCAGAAAATTCAAAACTGTTCGTGTGATCTGATGGGATCAACCCTCACAGACATTCTGTTTCTGATCTGTCAGGTGTCGAGTACTGAATCAGTATCGTTTCAGTGTTTAGTATTGTGATACTGGTATCAAAATATGCCTGTCGATCTCCCGCTCCATCCTTCCCTCACTCGTGAACAAGACCCCGAGGTACTTAAACTCCTCTACTTGGGGCAGGATCTCGTCCCCGATCCGAAGGGGGCACTCCACCCTTTTCCGGCTGAGAACCATGGCCTCGGATTTTGAGGTGCTGATTCTCATCCCGGCCGCTTCACACTCAGCTGCGAACCGATCAAGTGAGAGCTGGAGGTCACGGACCGATGAAGCCAACAGGACCACATCATCTGCAAAGAGCAGAGACCCAATCCTGAGGTCACCAAACCGGACCCCCTTAACACCCTGGCTGCACCTAGAAATTCTGTCCATAAAAGTTAGGAACGGAATCGGTGACAAAGGGCAGCCCTGGCGGAGTCCAATCCTCACCGGAAACGAGTTCGACTTACTGCCGGCAATGTGGACCAAGCTCTGGCACAGGTCATACAGGGAACGGACAGCCCGTATCAGGGGGTCCGAAACCCCATATTCCCGAAAAACCCCCACAGGACTCTCTGAGGGATACGGTCGAATGCCTTCTCCAAGTCCACAAAGCACATGTGGACTGGTTGGGCAAACTCCAATGCACCCTCAATGACCCTGCCAAGGGTCCAGAGCTGGTCCACAATTCCACGACCGGGGCGAAAACCGCATTGCTCCTCCTGAATCCGGAGTTCGACTATCCGGCGGACCCTCCTCTCTAGTGTCCCCGAATAGACCTTACCAGGGAGGCTGAGGAGTGTGATCCCCCTGTAGTTGGAACACACCCTCTGGTCCCCCATCTTAAAAAGAGGGACCACCACCCCAGTCTGCCAGTCCAAGGGCACTGCCCCCAATGTCCATGCAATGTTGCAGAGTTGTGTCAACCACGACAGCCCCACAACATCCAGGGCCTTGAGGAACTCCGGGCGGACCTCGTCCATCCCCGGGGCCCTGCCACCGAGGAGCTTTTTAACCACCTAGGCAATCTCAGCCCCGGAGATAGAGGAGCCCACCCCCAAGTCCCCAGGCCCTGCTTCCTCACCCAAAGGCGTGTCGGTGGGATTGAGGAGGTCTTCGAAGTATTCCTTCCACTGATCCACAACGTCCCGAGTCGAGGTCAGCAGCGCCCCATCCCCACCATACACAGTGTTGACAGAGCACTGCTTCCCCCTCCTGAGACGCTGGATGGTGGTCCAGAACCTCTTTGAAGCCGTCCAGAAGTCGTTCTCCATGGCCTCACCGAACTCCTCCCACGCCCGGGTTTTTGCCTCGGCGACCGCCACAGCCGCATTCCACTTGGCCTGTCGGTACCTATCTGCTGCCTCCGGAGTCCCACAGGCCAAAAGGGCCCGATAGGACTCCTTCTTCAGCTTGACGGCAACACCCGAACCCGCCGGTGTCCACCAGCGGGTTCTGGTGTTGCCGCCCCGACAGGCACCGACCACCTTATGGGCACAGCACCGGTCGGCCGCCTCAGCAATGGAGGCACGGAACATGGCCCACTCAGACTCAATGTTCCCCGCCTTCCCCAGGACATGTTCGAAGCTCTCCCGGAGGTGGGAGTTGAAGCTCCTTCTGACGGGAGACTCTTACAATGCGCTTGGGTCTGCCAGGTCTGACCGGCGTCCTCCCCCGCCATCGGAGCCAGATCACCACCAGGTGGCCGTCCCTCCAGGTCTCACTGTCGTTGCCAACGTAAACGTTGAAGTCCCCCAGCAGAACGAGGGAGTCCCCAGAAGGAGCACTCTCCAGCACCCCCTCTAAGGACTCCAAAAAGGGTGGATACTCTGAACTGCCGTTTGGACCTTAGGCACAAACAACAGTCAGGATCCGTCCCCCAACCCGAAGGTGGAGGGAGGCTACCCTCTCATTCACCGGGGTAAACTCCAACATACAGGCACCGTGCCGGGGGGGCAATAAGTATTGCCACCCCTGCCCAGCGCCTCTCAGCAGTGGCAACTCCAGAGTGGAAGAGAGTCCAACCCCTCTTGAGAAGACTGGTTCCAGGACCTGCGACCGAGCGAGGGAAACTCTGGACCATTCATCTTATTCTTCATAAGGGTCTGGTGAGCTACACTTTGTCTGGTCCCTCCTCTAGGACCTGTTTGCCATGGGTGACCCTACCAGGGGCATAAAGCCCCCGACAACTGAGCTCCTAGGATCACCGGGACACGCAAACCCCTCCACCATGATAAGGTGGTAGCTCAGGGAGGGGAACAACAGATCAAATGTTCATATATAAAATCTGTATTTTATCAACACACTTTGATTATACATCTAATATACAGTGGTGGCCAAAATCATTAAAACACTTGGCATATTTAAGAGGTTTCAGTTGTTTTTGTTGAATTGGTCATTAAAATACCCATTAAAACAAATGAAATATCTACAAAGTCATCATTATGCCCTATAAACCATAGAATAGAGCCACCAAAAGGAGATTTGGGTCATTTTCCTTGCAAAAAAATAAGTTAGGCCTATTTCACTGTCAGTGTCACATAGTCATGTTCCGTTAAAGAAGAAGCCAAATTACTTGTGTAATCATTGTTGGGTGTGATCGTGGTTAAATTAATGGTGATGCAAGAGTCTTAGGACACAGCTGTGTGATTCTGTTGAATTTACAAGGCCTATCCTGCTCATTAAGTGATTGGTAACATCAGGGTTTTGACACTGAGGCCACACCACCTATTGGTATGAATTAAAAGCCTCTAGAAGTAGTCTTGAAGCGCATGTTGCTCGTCTTTGAACATGGCTAAGGTGAAGAAGGGGCTAACAAGTGAGGAATGGGCTTGAATAAAGGCCCTTTTTTATGCTGGCTGGAGTTACCGCTGCATCGCCAAGGACTTGAGATGCAGTCCAAGCACTGTAACATACACTTTAGACCGTCATGATGCCACCCATTCACACCAGAACCAAAAGGGGAGAGGTAGAAAAAAGAAACTTTAAGACAGACAAGTGGTAATCTCAAAATTCTCAGACTTAAGGACCGAAGAAAGACCTCACAAGAAATGTGTGATGAGCTCAACACCACAATGACTAATGGTGCAACGCTGTCTTCAAGAACTGTACGTTGGAAAGTGAGAGAAGAAGGACTTGTTGGCAGAATAGCAGCAAAGAAACCATCACTGAAAGAGCAAAATAGAGTGAAATGCCTGAAATTTGCAAAAGAACACAAGAAAGTGACAAAGGAGATTAATATAAACTGTTGTGGACTGATGAGTCCAAGTTTGAACAGTTTGGCAACACACGAAGAGTGTATGTTCGACAGAGGGAGGGAAAGAGATATAAAAAAGAGTGTGGTGCCATTTCAGCCTCAGGAACAGGTTACTTGGTGGAAATTGATGCCATCATGGATAAGAAAGTACACCACAACATTCTGGTAAGGCACGGAGTACCATCTGGGAGTCGTCTTATGGGGCCTGGATTTATTTTCCAGGAGGACAGTGACCCTAAACATTCTTCTTACTATTGCCGGAACTACCTGCGACAGAAGGAATCTGCTGTTAAATTGAATGATGGACTGGCCCCCCTCAAAGTCAACCCCATCGAGCAAATTTGGGGCAAGTTAAAAAAAAAAAAAACAGATCTATTGTACATTCAAAGGAGTACATTCAAAGAAAAGCCTTTGGCTTGAGTTGCAGAAGGCATGAGATAACATTAGTGTTGAAGTTCAGAGGAAATATATATGTAACACTATGCCTGAGAGATGTGCTGCTGAAATTGCTGCAAAAGGTGGATATACCAATTATTAAAGTTAAAAGTGTAGTAGGACTCACTTCATCTGATATTTGTTGTGCTCAGAGCAACCATCTGCATATTTCAAAAACATTATGAAATGAAATCATGTTTTGGAAGCAAAAAAGAGATAAATATTTTCAGATCTGCCACGTGTTCTAATAATTTTGGCCACCATTGTATATCTGGAAAGAGTTCATGTTTGGGGTTTATCCTAAAACTGTCTGCACTTTTTGCAGGTTAGGCTTTAAAGACCTGTTGCTATGACAATAGTTTGAGACTTGTTGTAAGATTGCTTTAAAGTAAATAACCCAGACTCATTCTAATGTGGATAAGTGTATCTACGTACAGATACAGGCTCCTTCTTTCAATGCTGCTGTTTGTGTATGTGGGAGGTCAGAGCTGCAAGTCGCTCCTCTGCTGCTGCCTCATGGTCAGAGTAGGTATAACTACTTCCACATCTTTCTCTGACTCTCTCTGACTCTTTGCATCACAGCTGGATGGCGTACAGCTGTTATCATGGCTACTGCTGTGTTTGTGTGCTGCTGATTGGTTGCAGATCAAGCTGATTGTTTCCACTTGTTGGTTGTGAGTGCTCTGTTCCAGTTACAGCTTTTACACTTGAGCAGCACACACACACACACACACACACACAAACACACGCATGCATGCAAGCACACACAGTGTACCATGTTAAATAGAGGAGTGGTTCCCAGCCTAACATTAGGTAAACTGATGATTGCTGACGAAGTGGAATTTTTATGAATACCACATATCATATTCAATATATGACAGTAACAGTACAGAACAGCTGTTGATGATGAACCCAAAAGTGACCACAATAATTGCAGAAGTTTGTGTAAAACGAGTTATTTGGATGAATTTCAAGCAGATCATTTCCTGTGAATGTTGCATCAGAGATGAGTTTTTCTGATATTTTTCTAACAGTCATATCTGTCATACATGCTTAGCAGGTTTAGCAGTCCACTGTTCTATTAGCTCTTTGATTGTTTTGACTGTCGACTTTTCTAATACAGAGAGTGAAAACTCTGTGAATATAGTTTGTGTTCAGGACTTCACTTTGCCCATATCCTGTTACTTTTTTTCAGTTAAATATTGAATGATAATTTAGACTTTAAACATATTTGCATTTAGTTTTCTTCACAGAAATAAATGAGACTGAAATATAGGCCTACTGTTTTTTTTTTTTTTTTTTTTTTTTTTTAAAGTTTGCTTACAGCCCGTAAAATCAAGAAGGCCTCGAGACCCCTGTGAAGCTTTGATGACCCACAGAGGGGGTCGGATACCAAATGTTGGGAACCACTGAAATAGAGCACAGGTTTACTGTAGGCTTTGGCAATATCTAATTTTTCATACCTTTCTTAAATTTCACCAGGATATAAAGGAATATGACGGTATAAGTGTGCAGCACAGTGAGTCACTATTCACTATCAGCTGTTCAGACTAACAAATACATAATAAAAACTCACAAAATGTTAAGTAAAGCAATATTTTCACACCTATTTTCCTTATTGAAAAGAGAAATAAATCTGTACACCTTTTGAATTAAACTTACTCTCACTCACAAGATGAGGCTTGATTGCCTCATTAACTCGCCATCAAAACACACTTCATTCAAGCTCAACAGAAATAAAATAAAACTCCCCCAAACCATCTTGGTTACCCTCACTAGTAATCCAGTTAGTAAGTCCACTGTTCACCAGCTTCAGGTTGGTCCAAATAAATCCTTAATTCACTAAGTTAGATGTAAAAACATGCTGCTATTCCCCACAGTCTCCCTCTGCCTGCTGGCCGCAAGCTGTTTACAGTCCCATAACTTATCCCTCCACCACTAGGTGTCACTGTGACTTTCAGCTCAGCTGCCTGTTCCAACAGTAGTGACCGCAGACTGAGCTGTGCTCTGTGCTGGTGCGTGCTGTGCACTACATACAATTAATTAAATAGAAAGAGGAGCGCTTATATTAATGACTGTATTGAAAAACATACCTTCAGGATTTCTAAATACTCTGGTATACAGTTATACTGTGATACCATCCAAGCCTAGTTTTCTCTTAAGGGTTTGAGCCTGTCTGACCAATAATTTTTGCCAAATTTTCAGATTGTCATCACTTTTAAACTGAAAAGTGTGAACCCACCAGCAGCTCTAGAGCGGAAAAAAGTCAGTCAAACGACAGTCATCCTAAAAACAATCAGTAATGTGTTCTTAAACAAACAGGAAGGCAGTGTGAGGTTGCCACAGATGTGTTTGTCCATGATTCATCACTCTCTCTTGCCTTTTGTTTTTGACCCTGTTTACATTTGGTTTTAAAATTCTGTTTTGGTGATCCAAACATGACTGGACCAGAGGCACTTTGCCTTTCACACCCGTGTCTCCAGGTGACCACTTGTATGCTTATTTCATTGCTGACTTCAATTCCGCTAAAAGTTCAAAGGGCTTCATGCACACTTACCCACACCCTACCAGTCATGCTGAAGACATTGCTGTCAGCAGAGTCCAACACATCTTCTTCCAGAGGGCAAGACAATGATATCTTTAGACAAAAACGCAACACTTCATCCAATTTGTCATCAAATGGGCAAGCTATAAGAGCATTGGCGTGCTTTCACCATGACAACTATCATGTTCTGCACAGATGACGTGTTTTCCTGTTATGTCCTTTTTTAGGACACATCAGGACACATTAGCATTACACCACTTCTACACTACTTACACTACAAAACATGTGGTCAAATGTTTCCTAGACCACCTCAGCAATGTCTTTATTGCTGTCAACTTGTGATTCAATTGCTGAAAGTGCATTTTAAAACCAAGTGTAAGTAATTTTGTTCTTGCTCTAAACATTATTTGCAGTTTTTTATGATATACCAAATCATTACATTTCATGGTTTGGGATTTTGAAAAAAGTTCATCAGTATGATCATAGTAACTAGCCTTATTAACAACACGTATGGCTAATTTTTGTAGTACAACTATTGAATGTGTTGTTGTTTAAAACATTAACCCCCACAAATGGTAAATGGACTGTACTTGTATGCACTTTTCTAGTCTTATTGACCAATCAAAGCGCTTACACACTACATTGTCACATTCACCCATTCACACACACATTCACACACTGGTGGCCGAGGCTACTGTACAAGGTGCCACCGCTGACCTCCCGATTAGAGGACGACCCGCTCTACCACTGAGCCACAGCTGCATCAAATTCACACAATAAGACACATAAGGAGGTATAAGTGAACAGTAGGACCTTAGAGTTTAGTATATGCCTACATTTATACAGGATTGCCACTGACTTTGAATTTTCTCCTCTAATATAGTCACAATCCCTAAAACCCTCACCCAAAAAACAAATTCAAATTCAATATCACGGATCTTAACATCCCCTGTCACAGCCCCTGTCTCTCATTCCACTCCTGTCACACTGCTGCAGTATTTTTCCACTCACCCTCCCTCTGCTCCACTCTAGCTGCCAGCCACGCCCACCTCATCAGCCCAACTCTGCTCACCTACCTCACAGCTGCAGCTCATTACAATCAGCCCTGCATATAAGCCTCTCCAGCACTCTCACTCATTGCCAGATTGTTCGACAGCGTCATGCGAGACTTTCCAGCGTTCATTCCCTGTCTGATCTTCCGAAGCCGACTCTGCCTGTCCCCGACCTGCTCTCCTTGTCTGCCTCCCGGTAAACTCACCTGCCTTTTGTTCCTGACCTCGTATTCTGCCTCGTGGGCGCCTCCTTCCAGGCTTTCGCAGATGAACTACGCAAGGTGTTCGGACCCGTTTCCGTGGGCCCCGACGCCACAGGGGGACTCATGAGCCAGAAGCAGGGGAATCGGACAGTTTCTGACTTCGCCATAGACTTCAGAACCCGAGCTCGGCTCAGTGACTGGAACACTGCTGCCCAGTGTGATGCCTTCCTCAACGGGCTAGCTCCTTACATCAAGGATGAGCTGGTCTCGTTCGACCTCCCTAATTCCCTGGACGGACTCATCGAACTGACCACGAGACTGGACAGACGGATCCAGGCGAGGAGGAGAGAGCAGCGCCTAGAGGGAGTGGATCATCGGGTTTCCTGCTGCCCCCGGCCATCCCTCGGAACCCGCTCAAGGAGGGGCGGAGCCTATGCAGGTGGGACGTATCGGTCTAACGCCAGAGGAACGAGAGAGATGACGCCGAGGGAATTTCTGCCTCTACTGTGGCCAGGCCGGCCATTTCGTCTCCAGGTGCCCAGTAAAAGGGAGGGCTCAGTAGTAGAGAGGGGCATCTTGCTGAGCCGATCCCGGAACTCTGCCCCCAACCCTCGCCCCCTGTTCCACGTCCAGCTCCTGTTGGCGGAGGGATCTCATACCCTCGCCACCTTCATTGACTCTGGGGCCGACGTTAATCTCATCGACGAGGAACTCGCCCGTCAGCTGGAGATCGAGCAGGTCCCTCTTCCTCATCCTATGCCGGCCAGCGCCCTGGATGGTCATCTTCTGGGGACCGTCACTCATCAAACCACACCCATCTCGATGCTCCTGTCTGGCACGCACCTTGAAACCATCAGGTTCCATGTCCTAAGGTCTCCCAACCTTCCCCTGATCCTCGGTTACCCCTGGCTTCGTCGCCATAACCCACATATAGACTGGTCCACGGGGTCTATCCTGGGTTGGAGCCCCTCCTGTCGACAGATCTGCCTCCGACAGACGGTTACACCCATGCCGCCTGCCAGCTCCTGCTCCACCCCAGACCTCTCCATGGTGCCTTCAGACTACCACGATTTTCGGGAGGTGTTCAACAAGACGAGGGCCACCTCTCTACCACCTCATCGGCCCTACGACTGCGCCATTGACCCCCTGCCCGGTTCTGCTCCTCCCAAGGGTCGCCTCTACTACCTGTCCGCACCTGAAAGAGAGGCGATGGAGACCTACATCAGCGCTGCCTTGGCCTTCGGGATCATCCGACCCTCCTCGTCTCCTGCTGGGGCGGGGTTCTTCTTCGTCGGCAAGAAAGATGGTTCTCTGAGGCCCTGCATTGACCCCCTCATCGCCTCTGCTTTCGAGCTGCTCCAGGGGTCCACCATTTACACCAAGCTGGACCTCCGCAACGCCTATCATCTGGTTCGGATCTGAGAGGGGGATGAGTGGAAGACAGCCTTTAACACCCCCACAGGACACTACGAGTACCTGGTGATGCCTTTCAGGCTCACCAATGCCCCGGCTGTTTTCCAAGCCCTCATTAATGACGTTCTCAGGGACATGCTCAATAAGTATGTGTTCGTCTACCTAGACGACATCCTGATCTTCTCCCGCTCCAAGCAAGAACACATACATCATGTTCAGACGGTCCTGCAACGCCTGTTAGAGAACTCCCTGTTCGTCAAGGCTGAGAAGTGCGAGTTCCATGCCTCTTCTGTCTCCTTCCTGGGGTACATCATCGGCCACAACCGCATGGAGATGGACCCTGCTAAGGTTTCTGCCGTTACCTCCTGGCCAGTCCCTGACTCTCGCAAGCAGTTGCAACGTTTTCTGGGGTTTGCCAGTTTCTACAGGAGGTTCATCCGAGGCTACAGTGCGGTAGCTGCACCTCTCACTGCCCTCACCTCCTCCAAGGTCCCTTTTCGCTGGACCTCGGCTGCCGAAGAGGCGTTCCAGCACCTGAAAGGGCGATTCAGCTCGGCCCCCATTCTCCTGATTCCTGACCCTGAGAGACAGTTCGTAGTGGAGGTGGACGCTTCTGATGTGGGGGTGGGGGCCGTTCTCTCCCAACGTTCGGCTGAGGACCAGAAATTGCACCCCTGCGCCTTCTTCTCCAGACGTCTGTCTCCAGGGGAGAGGAACTATGACATTGGCAATTGGGAACTGTTGGCGGTGAAGCTGGCGTTGGAAGAGTGGCGTCATTGGCTGGAGGGAACCAAGGCCCCCTTCATCGTCTGGACAGACCACAAAAACCTAGAGTACATCCGCTCAGCCAAAAGACTGAACTCTCGCCAAGCCCGGTGGGCTCTGTTCTTCGCCAGATTCGCCTTCACCCTCTCTTATCGACCAGGTTCCCGTAACGTCAAACCTGACGCCCTGTCACGACAGTTTCTGGTCGGGGAGGAGGACCCCTCCAGCCTGGACAGCATCCTCCCCGCTTCCCGTCTGCTGGCCGCTTTCACTTGGGAGGTGAAAGAGCGGGTTAGAACGGCTTTGGAGGACCAGCCGGGGCCCAGCTCTTGTCCCCAAGACCGCCTATTCGTCCCTCAGGAGGTGAGGTCTAAGGTTCTGCAGTGGGCCCATGGTTCCCGACTCACCTGCCACCCAGGAATTGCACGGACCAAGGAGGTTCTGCAACAGCGGTTCTGGTGGGCCACCCTGGATGAGGACACCAGAGGCTTTGTTAACGCCTGCCCAGTCTGTAATCAGAACAAGGCCCCACGGCAGGCCCCTGCCGGCCACCTGCAACCTCTACCTGTGCCTCACCGTCCCTGGTCCCACATCTCGTTGGACTTCGTCACTGGGCTGCCGCTGTCAGGAGTCAACACAACCATCCTGACGGTGGTGGACCGCTTCAGTAAGATGGCTCATTTCGTGCCCCTGCCCAAGCTCCCATCCGCCAAAGAGACTGCTGAGCTGATTCTGCAACACGTGTTCCGGCTCCACAGCCTCCCGTCTGACGTGGTCTCCGATCGAGACCCCCAGTTCACCTCTGCATTCTGGGGGGAATTCTGCCATCTCCTGGGAGCCTCCACCAGTCTGTCCTCTGGATTTCACCCCCAGTCCAACGGTCAGTCCGAGAGGATGAATCAGGAGATGGAGACGGCACTCCACTGTATGGCCTCCAAGCACCCTGCCTCCTGGTCCACGCAACTGCTGTGGGTGGAATACGCCCACAATACCCTCGTCTGCTCCGCCACTGGACTTTCTCCTTTCCAGTGCGCTTACGGCTTCCAGCCTCCCCTGTTTCCTGCCCAGGAGAAGGAGACCGTCTGCCCCTCAGTGGAGGCTTTCATCCGCCGCTGCCGCCGGACCTGGACACAGGCCAGGTCTGCACTTCTGCGGGCTGTGGGTCGATATTCGACAGCCGCCAACCGGCGCCGCTCCCAGGCCCCCCCTTACCAGGTGGGACAGAAGGTGTGGCTGTCAACCCGGGACCTTCCTCTGAGGGTGGAATCGAGAAAGTTGGCTCCAAAGTTCATCGGTCCGTTCCCCATTGAGAAGGTTGTTAACCCTGTGGCGGTTCGGCTCAAGCTGCCCAGCACCATGCGGATTCATCCCACCTTCCACGTCTCCAGGATCAAGCCCTTCCAGGAGAGTCCCCTGCAGCCAGCCTCCCAGCCACCTCCGCCTCCTCGCATCATTGACGGGGCCCCTGCTTACACGTTGCACCGCCTGCTACGCTCTCGTCGTCGTGGGAGGGGTCTGCAATACTTCGTCGCCTGGGAGGGGTACGGCCCGGAGGAGCGGCCATGGGTGCCGGCCCGTCAGATCCTGGATGCACGACTCATTGAGGAGTTTCGTCGCCTGCACCCTGACCAGCCCTCCAACACCGTCTCGGCACGTGGGGGTCCCAACACCGACCCTCGGTCTCCTCCTGCTTCTGGGGTGTCTGGATCAGAAGAGGATGACGTGGGCTCAGTCTCGGAGGGGGGCAGCTCTCTCTCTCTGGGGACGAGGGTGATGGGACAGAGGCCTCCGAGGAGTTCTAGCCCTCCTCCTGGCCCCCTCCGCCCACCCGGCTCCTCTGGAACTGTTGCTGCAGTATTTTTCCACTCACCCTCCCTCTGCTCCACTCTACCTGCCAGCCACGCCCACCTCATCAGCCCAACTCTGCTCACCTACCTCACAGCTGCAGCTCATTACAATCAGCCCTGCATATAAGCCTCTCCAGCACTCTCACTCATTGCCAGATTGTTCGACAGCGTCATGCGAGACTTTCCAGCGTTCATTCCCTGTCTGATCTCCTGAAGCCGACTCTGCCTGTCCCCGACCTGCTCTCCTTGTCTGCCTCCCGGTAAACTCACCTGCCTTTTGTCCCTGACCTCGTGTTCTGCCTCAGCGTTTCTGGTATCGGACTGCTCTGCTGGTAACGACTCCTCTGCCTGGCCTCGTCTATCCTCCTGCCTGTTCCCCATTGGTGCTTCTGCCTTCGCGGACTGCTCAGCTGGCTACGACCCCCCCGCCTGCCTCTGACCATTCCTCTGCTCTCTCCCTGTCGGCACCTCCGCACAAACAGCCGGCTCTTCGAGCCACGGAGCTTCCTCCTCGCCGACATCAGCTGAAGTAAGGTATGTCTCTTCCCCTCGTCTGAGCCCCAGAGACTGTGTGAGGGCTTTCAGCTTTTCAGAACGAACTTTACTCTGTGTTCATTCAATCTGCTCCGTACCTTGTTTGCTGTGTGGAAAATAAAAGTTATTACCAACTGTTCCTGAGCGCCTGTGTACTACATTTGGGTCCAAACCCCACCCGTTTCATCCCCATTAATTGGGGAATCTTTTTTTTTTTATATTTTTGATAAGAAAACAAACAAGCAATTTAATTTTATTAACATAAAGAGGCAGTCTGTTGACCAAACCAAATTTTGGGAATTTTTCTGAGAGCAAAATTAATTTGAATCTTCTGCAAAAATGACACATTTTAACAAATCAGTGACATTCTTAAATCGTGTCTGTAAAATATGACAATTTTCGGTCCAATCACTGATTTCTGGGGTCTTGACATGTGACCTTTCTAAATTCTGCCATAGTGACATCCTTCTTGTATTTTGGGTGTTGCAAATACCCAACGTATGATGGGATCTGTAGTTTCAAAACTCAAGAAAATATTACAACCCAAAATTGAACAAATACAAGAATGAAAATCCCTGACACATTGATGAGCTTTCCATTCAAGTACACATATTACTCGACATACAGGCATGAAACATGAAATGAAATCCTAATTTGTATAAAACTGTTGTTTTTATGTTTTTATTGTTGTTTTTCTTTTATTAAAAGTGTCCTAAAACAAACATGGTCAACTTAATGCAGTGAGAACTGTCCAGACCAGTTTGACCGCCAATGTACAGGCTGTTTCACCACAACCATGAGGTACTGATATAAAGGACAAAAGAATTCTTTGTTAAAAGGAAAAAAATATATCATGTTAATTTCACATTTCTCATTGTTACAATAATGTGAAGAGAAGAGGGGGCAGCAGCACAGATGTATCACAGGGCTGACTGTGCTGTGATGGTGCATATAGCTGTAACAGTAATTATATTTTGGAGCATATGCAATTAGCACTGAAGAACATCATAAACACAACAACAGAGTGATGCTTCATCTCATCCAGCAGCAGACTCCTTCACAGATTTGTGTGTGTGTGTGTGTGTGTGTGTGTGTGTGTGTGTGTCTGTTTCAGCAGATAGAAAGTTGTCTCTCTGTCTTAGAGTGCAGAGGAACTTATCAGAATGGACCTCAGTGTCAGTGCAGCAGAAAGGCTGCAAATGGATGAGAGGGAGTTTGTTTCAAAGTAATGGACAGATATGATTGGTGGTGGTGTGTGTGTGTGTGAGAGAGAGAGAGAGAGAAGGAGGGAGAGGGAGAGGGAGGAATGGAGGGCCTGAAGGAAAAAAGGAACAGAGAGTGGGAAGGAGGGATGAAGGGAGGGGCTGCTGTTATGAACAGATGTGGCAGAGAGGCTCATTTTCTAACCCCAACTGCAGCAAGAAGGAACATCAGATATGTAGACCTTACTGGATTACACATCAGACTGTGGACATGCAGGACTTTTTTGTTTCAATACTAAGATCATTTCACAAGTCATCTTGGTTTGGAAGAAGAAGTTAACGTGAATTTAAGTGTTGATTTGGCACATTTTAAGTGTTGATTTGGCACATTTTGCTCTTCGTCTATAGCTTATTAGTGGTTAAAAAAGGTTTAGTTAAAGTTGATTTGTGGCTAGATTTTCTTTTGCTCTTCTGGTGTCAAGAAAATAGGCAGCCTGCAGCTCTGGAAAGTGCTCGCTGGATTTTTTTCCACTGTGAACTCCACCCTCAGTCTTTCACGATATTTGTTTTTCTGACTGAGTTTCAGTCCAGAGAGAAAGGAGAGACAGCAGAGAGAGGTGTGATTGTTGAGGATTTCACCTGTGAAATGGTTCATACACAGCTTGTGTATTACCACATTGATCGTCAGTGTCAGACAGGGTGAGACTGCCAGCATGTATGAGAGACACAGGCGGAGGTACAGCTTCTGTGCCAAAGGAGAGAGAACTGTGGATGTGGTGCTGATTAAGGTAGGAGTGTGTGTGTGTGTGTGTGTGTGTGTGTGTGTGTCTGTGTGTGACTGTACTAACAACACTGATACCAAATTTTGGTAAGCACATCATTGGTTGGAATGTTGGGGTGGGGGTCACATCCAAGCACGAAACCCATAAAATCTTTTTTTAACCAGTTATAGGCTGTATATAAAGACACAGTTACATACACAATTGTGTAAGTGCAAGACTATTTCTAAATGGCCTCATATAGAGAGGTGTGGTGGTTCCTCTGGTATATGTTGATACGCACACTATAACTCAAACATGTGACACACACACACACACACATCACACTGCTTGAGTGGGCAGAGTCATAAGTGAAGCCAGTGGGTGTGGCGACATCATATTTTAATATGGATGTGACGTTGGGAATATGCACACAGGAGTTGTGCATAGACTCAGCAGATGATTGGAACAACAGCAGAAAAGCGGTGTGACAAAGAGCCCATTGACAGCCCAATAGCCCAAACAATTAGGTGACCTTAATTTGTACCAATTCTGTTCATCAGAGAAATGACTCTTCCTTATCTTCCTCCATTTCCTTTTTTTGTCTTAGATCCAGAGGGAAAGTGATGTTTTCTACCCTGTCCAGCCATGCCCTGAACCTAACACAGTAACAACATGTACAGGTAAACTCTTAAATCCTTACTTTGAAAACACATACACAGACCAAAGTTTAACCAGTTGATGAAGTGTTACTTGTCTCAGCATGTGAAGGAAATTCTTGCATAAATGATTAAAATACCTACAGTCAATATAGTGGAGCTGATGTTGTAACTGTATGTAGTGGCAAAAAACCTTTAAGGTATACTTTGCTGATTTTCAGCCAGGTCTGTGTCCCTGAGGTTTAGGATGTGTGTGCAGATAAAAAGTCTTAGGGTGCCCCCCACCTGGGCCATGAGCCAAAATCTTCAGGATCCAGATGATGTGAAATGTTTCACTTGCATCACTGATGACACGTTTTGCTGTTTTCTTACCATGAAAATTGATGATTGACTGCATAACCAGAGCAATAGGGAAGAACTCAGAAGCAAACACGCAGACGTGAGGTGAACAATAAACAATGTTTTTAATGATAATAATTAAGGAGAGGAAGGGAATGGGGAATGGGCAGTCGGGGAGCGCGTGGTTCTGAGTGGCTGAGGTTTGTCCGTGGGGAGGGAGAGCGAGTGGCTGAGGGTGGCTGAGAATGAGGTTGGGCCATGGCGAGGGAGAGCGGGTGGCTGGTGGTGGCTGAGGGCAAAGCAAGTCTGTGAGAAAGGGAGCTGAAGGTGCCTGAGTGCGAAGGCGAGGAGCTGGGTGGTGAGGCACTGGAGCACGGCGAGGAGAAGTATTGGAGGAAGCACAGAGAATAAATGCGTGAGCACAAAAAATCCAAAAAGTCGCTAGAAGCAGAAGCAGCAAAAAGTACTGAGAGAGAGAGACGGCCGATCTACCACTGGAATGGTGGAAAACAATCTGGCGCCCGAGAAGAGTGCAGCAGGAGACTTTATACTGCATGGAGAGGTGATTGGTGATCAGGCGCAGGTGAGGATGTGTGCAGAGAGCTCCAGTGCCCGGAGGCCATGCCCAGCCCCTGCAACACAGGGAGAGAAACAGAACAACCCACCCAGCACACAAAAAAAACCACACCACCAGCCCCCACAAAGTACAAGGCACCACAAATAATCGACTTTAATCAACCAGATACTTTTTAGAGGACATATACTGTATGTTTCTCACTGCTGAATTAATGGAAAAGATAAAGTCACTCTAGGCTTTTGAGCAGGGCTGTTAGTGTTAATGCATTCATCAGAATGTGATTAAGGTCTATACATGATGCGCTCATTTTTTTTTTCATTGTTTTTTTGTTGTTTTTTTTTTGTGTTCATTGCTGACCAACATTCTTTTCATTAAGATTCCTTCAGTGGCTGAGTTTAAAAGCTACAATGAAGATTCTGGTATCATATGAAACTAAACTAAAAGACCAGCAGTATGCTTGCCATGCTAACTTCTCAGGTAGGTGGCTAAATAACCCTCCAAAGTGAGGCAAAATATTGGCAATGGAAGAACAGCATGCCCATTTCACAGGGGTCCCTTGAAGTTTGACCTCAAGATATGTGAATTCAAACGGGTTCCATGGGTACCCATGACTCTCCTTTACAGACATGCCCACTTTATGCCAGTTCTATGCAGTTTTTCCTGTAATTCCTAATCAAGACAATCTGCAAAGTAATGGAATTGAAGACATGATTAAAAAATGCGATTAATCATAATTGAAATTCTGCGATTATTTACAAGTTTAGAAATGTCATTGTATGACAGCCCTACTTTCGAGCCTTTACACTGCATGAAAAGGGCCTGTAAATGCCTGCAAATGTCCGCGATTCCTTTAAGTTTTTGGCCGTTCACTGCAGAGTTCGCCTGTGCCAGAAGTTGTCAGAAATGGACAGAGAGACACTTACCTAATATCTCCAAACGGGTCGTTGTCCTGCCTGTCCTCCAGCTGCAGCGTTGCGAGGCCGCTTGTTCAAAAATAATGATTCTAGCGCCATTTTAACTGTTCACCATAATTTTGTTATCTTGGTCTTGCTTTATGCTGGGCTCTGTCTTGCTGCTCTGTTATTTTGGGTATGTTTCTATGTAAACATACACACATACTTCACCTTGTTTTCCCTCCGTGTGCGTTCAAATTTCCGAAGAAAAAAAACGAAACTAATGTTGATTGCTGGAGAAAATGACCAGCCACACAGTGACATTGAAACTTTCATCCAATCGGGACACAGGAGGCGGGACAAAGCTTTCGCAACCAGTTATCTTTGGCTCAGAGTGCTGAACAACTAGTGCTAGTCTATGTCAATTCCTGGTTTCAGGCAGTTATCAGTGCTGACTGTAAATTACTGTCAAAAGCTGCTAACTTGAACTTCCACGGCAATTTACAGGTACAATTACTGCCGAAAATCCCACTGTTCATGCAGTGTTAGACTGAGTCCAATCCATTTATTTTGGTACTGGGATCAGCGCATAATCTACAATTTGAAAAGTTGATGTGTGCCTTCTGGTTGTGCATCAAGTATACAGAATGATAAAGATCTCAAAGAATAATAAAGATCCCAAATCTTCAAATCCTATTAAACCCATTCTTCTTTAAAATGCTACAGCTTCCACATACTTTCAGCTGCATACTAGATGTAAACTTTAAAAGGGTCACACGCCTTTGTACTATTAAGCTATAAGTCAGCTTTTTGATATATGTTACTATTCTTTATAATCACACTACATTTTATGCGGCTCATTTGTATAGAGTACCCCAGGTATGGCATTTTTCTGTAGGTCAACCTGGAAGCTAACATTGGTTCCCTCGTCAGAAAGCCTATATGTTTTTTTCCAACTGATTTTGGATCACTGAAGAAATTAAGCTCTGTGGCAAATAAACGTTTATGATAAAAACAAGATTGTCTCCACAAATGAACACCACTTTTAGGGTTATTGAAGCCTAAATGTAATTGCTAGACATTAAAAGCTAATGTGGGTTGTATATGAACTACACTATGGTCGCATTGCCACCACTACAAAGCTGAAGAGCCCATGGTAAAGCTGTATTTAACGCAGCTCATCGTGATGACGTTCTGTAGTCTCATTCAGCCACCTGTTAACAACTGCCTTATTTAAGAAACATGAAAGCTTGAAAGTTCACAGGGGGGTATTTACTTAGGTATTTTATGTTGTAGAACAAAACATGAAAGTCTCTTCAGTTTGTGTTAACCATGGATTTCATTTCAGGCTCCTAACAAAATAAACCCATTCAAAAAACTCTTTGACTTTGAGAAAAGGGAACCGGAGGTACTGAAATGAAATGCTAATTCATTTCTGGGCTACTCTATTGTGCTGCTAAGAGTGGATGATGTCTAGATCTTTCTGTTCCTCTACTTTCACAAGATTTTCTGACTTAAACTCCAGTAGCACCAACATTTTTCCCTTCTCATACACATTTTATACATCAAAATGTAGAAAGTTCTGTCTTCTTTCAGATAATGTACCCAGCAACAGGGCTTTGAGTTTTTCTTTTTCTGCCTCAAAGAAACAACAGATCACTTCCCTCTGCCATTGGCTGTAATGTTATTTCCCCTAATCAAGTTTTTAACAAAACCCCAAATGTAGAGATTTTTCAGTCATTTTCAATTTTATCCATACAAATGATATATATCTATGTCTTCAGCAAATCTTTGTCTTCAGTAGAGAGGTTTCAACAATACAACCTAGGGTTTTTGCCATAGGATGCTTTTTTTTTTAAGCGGTACCTCTGTGTTTTATCAGTTAAGCCTAATCATGACTCATCACGTTCACACAGTAAAACCTTTGAATCCGATTGGCTGATTAACCCTGCATCGGTTCCTGTTTGTTTCCGATTGGTGCTTCCCTTTTATGTTCTTCCGTGGACATTCGTCTCCGCTGTTTCAATTGTCAACAGATTCAAACCTTAAGATTTTTTTAAATTAAAACTACATCACTCACATTAACACACACAAACACACACACACACACTTAGACTGGTTCTCTATGGTTTGAGTGGCATGAGGTGAACTTCCTGTCTTGGTGGATTGCACCCAGCAGTGCAAAAGCGAGCCTGGTAGAAGCAGCCTGATGAAGAGAGCTCAACATTGTGTTTCTCTTTCTGTGTCGGTCTGGACTCTATTGCTCCAAACACTTTTTGTTGGTAAGAATACTTGTTTTGATGGACAAACTTCTTCAGTCAATCCTGACTTTATCCCTAGCCTCTACTACATCAATACATATGTCACTGAAAAGTCAGTTATGATCTAAAAAATATAATGTATCTGTACTTAACATTTGTATGACATGATCCTGATCTACAACAATCAGTGATGAAACAACAATGAACATTTTTTACTGGGGAACAACTTCTTCATTACCAACTGCAGTAGTTGATGAATCAAGATTAGGCCAAATCCAGTCAGAAAAATGGCAGAAAAAGTATTTTCCTCTGACACACTCCACAAGTTTATCCACTTGTTTCTGTTCTTACTGATTAACTTCACGTATTGCTGTGTTTACTTACTATTGCTGTTCTGCAAGCAGTGGCCTGCACGCCGCGTCATCACCGATAATATAGTCCCTGATTGGCTGCCAACATTTTCAACTACAGCAGTTTCCCTGATTGGCTTGAATGGATGGTAATTTCTGTTAAGTGTTTGGGGGGACAGAGAGTCCAGACTGATACAGAGAGTGACACAGAATGTTGAGCTCATGTCATCAGAATGGTTTTACCAGGCTAGCAACAAGGGACTTGCTTAGAATAACTAGGTATTATATGTTTCACTTAATCGTGCACTGACCGTGATCACTAATCCAGCCAGGTGTTTTTGTCTCTGCTTGGTCTCCTCCCTCTTTTTTTTCTGTCTAGACATTCCTCCAAACACGGAGGTGTCCAACGAGTGTGTGTCCACGTGTTTGTTGCATAGAGACGAAGACAGCGTAAAAGTCAATGTGCAACTGGATGACAGTGTCTTTAAAAAGGTACCACACACACACACACACACACACACACATGTCCATGTGTTTGCTCATGGTCCAGAGCTTGCATTCAGATCTCTGGTGGTACTGCACATAAATGCTGGTTTTATGTCAGCACAGCAGCTGAAATTAGTAACACACTTTGTTTCTGTCAGGGTCAGAAATAAGAGTACAACTGCAGTTCCTACATCCACACTTCTTTAATGTAACCAGGATCGGAGAACCTCTGGGGAAAGGAGTGTTGCGTAACAGACAGGGAACACTTTTCCCTCTCGATCTTGGCAGGAACCAGAGGAAAACCAGTGGACTAGCTGTTCCACAAAGACTGTAGATAAATCCCAAAGTTCTCATCAAAGATCTGTGCGCTGTCTGTAAGCACTTATTCAGGGTTTCCGGGGGACTGGAGGTGTCATTGGGTTAGAAGCTGAGAACACCCTGGATAGGACGCCCAGCTTTAACAGGTCTACAGATTAAGGGTCAGTAGTTGCAACAATGTGTCTGTTGCACATTTCTGCACAGTGCTGTAAATTCTGTCAAATATCTGTGCATGCAATTACAGAGAGACAGTTTAATTTTAATTCCTCTGTAGTGCGACTCACTTGTTCCTGAAGAAGACTTTTTCACTCACTTTCCTTATGATCCTGCAACTCCACAGATGACACATGGCTGCTCTTCCCTCTGCGCTCAGGCGAATGTCATTTATTACCTGTATGAGTGCAGTCTCAGTGCTTTGATGGGACCAAAAATCTGAGTAACAGTTATCAAAGCAATTGTTTGCAATAAAAAGTTACTAAGTTGCTGGTGGACAACTATTTTAGTAACTTTACTTAAAAATGGTAAGTTTGAAATTGGCCTGTAGTCGTTCATTAACTATGAGAGTGAGTTGTTTTACCAGGCTGTCAGTAAAGAAGCAAGTGGGTAAAACATCAAGGCAGCAAGAAGGGGAACTGAGACTTGAGACAATTTGAACATGAGTGTGTTTCCCAGTGACTGATGGTGATGTTTTCTGCTTCATCTCATATGTCTCCTTTTCCTCTTTAGCCTCTAGACCCCCCCCTCTGTGTTGGAGACAAGGACAGCGGGGTCCATGTCTCCTGCTCAACCGCAAATGATGCATTGACACAGGAAGCTCTCAGTCCCACTGAGGAGGCTTTGTCGGTGGGCATACCTGACGCTGTGGCCCCTCGGAGCCCCAGACTGTCCTGGAAGTCAGAAACAGAGGACAGAGGTCAGGCACACTATATATATATAGTATATGGTATCATGTTGCAGCCCAAAGAGCGAACACGTTTTTTCACTTTTCAGAGACACACCTCAGTGGACGTAATTTTAATTTTAAGGAGTTTTGTCTTAAATCATATCTATTCAAACAGTGGATAAAAGGCTCAGACAAAATATCATATAATCTGTGAACAAGCTCACTAACTAACTCAATCATTACTTATAACTCAGTAGTGTCACCTTTGTGTCTCCTGAATGCTGGAGTTGGTAAAGGCAATTTTCTTAACCTCTTCCCATACAGCATCTCTTTCAGACCTCCTCTGAACTTTCACATTTTAGAGATGTGAAAAACAAAAGAGATGTGATCTCATCAGGGATTTGTAAAATGTTAAAAAATATCTCTTTGCATACATTTTGAAGAGTTCTTCTGATTATTGCAAGCGTAGAGTATGCCTTTGTAATTTACATGCTTATGTTAACCTGAAACTGAATTTAAAACAGAAACCTCATTTAGTGTTTGTCAGTACACAACCTCACAATCTATTCAGCTGATCTAAAAAAGGAAGGTGATGTTTTGGACCTGATCGTAGAGGGTTTATGGTGCTGACTATTGACTGCAGCCCTAAATTGCACCACTGACCCTTGTCACAAATTATTTCACACTTCTCCTCACATTTCTCTCTGCTATCATGTCAAGTCAGTTGTATTTATAAAGCCCATTATCACAAATCACAGTTTGCCTCAGGGGGCTTTACAGCATATGACATCCCTCTGTCCTAAGTGTTGATAACAGTGCCATGCTTATATAAAATGTGGAAGCATGACTCAGATTAATGGTAGTAGAAAGTGGTGTCCAGCAGGATCAAGGCATCAGCGCAACCAAGGCCCAAATAATTGTTATAAAGGCATAAATGGAGAGAAAACAATCCTTAAAAGCTAATGTTGTTCATAAGAGTCACAGTAGATAAAAGCTTTGTGTGTATGTTCACATCCCAGGCCAGACAGATGGAGGAGGAGAGGAAGAAGAGGAAAAAGACAAGCTCTCAGAAAATCCCGTCTCCTCTGCCATCTTGCGAGCCACCATCCGTTCCTTGTCTCCACTCCGTCGTCACAGCTGGGAGCCAGGAACCAACAGCGCCGCTGCAGACACAGACATCACACAGCACAGGTGCTCGGCTTCCAACCAAATCTCTCTTTCTCACACCTCACCAAAACCTCACAGGTGTTGTCAGTCTTCAGAGAGCCATCCGAGGACCATCATGTCCCAGAGAGATGGAGGGCGAAAGTAATCCCAAAGTGTCCCAACAACACCCTTTCAATATGGTGGGAAAACTGCTGACCTCTGAGCAGCAGCGGCTCTTATAGCAGCTGTGTTTCTCTCCTCTTTCTGCTTCAGTCATGTCTTACACCTTCTCCACTGTTGAAGATTTACTTGCGGATACAAACTGCACTCTTCATTTTTCCACATTTATGAACAGAATCAATTAAATACCTTATTTGATACTTTATCCAACTTTTCATTTGGTGGGAAGAGTAATTCTATGTGTTTATGTTGTGGAAGCACTAGTTTCCATGGACAGTAGTGCTCTTCCTAATACAGACAGAGCTGAGCCATTCACCACAGCCATGCTTTCCTGTGTGTTAAAAGGGATGTATCAGAATCTAAATATGTTATTTGGGACAGCAATCAAGCCAAAGTTGCTCGTTAAGATTGAAATGTCTGTGTCAGCCATTATTTGTCAGAAATCGGTCTCTATGGGATGTTGCAATGGTGTGATCACAGCAATTTAAACCATAATTATAATATATATTCAAACAGCAGACAGTTGTTATTTTGAGGACTAAGAAAAAGAACACTTGGCTTTGTGTAAAATAAACCTTACCTCTATTTGTCAGTTGAACCCTGTCAGTCTGTCCCTCCTCTTCTTTCCACTAATAGCCTGTCTGTCCCCTTTTTCAGCTCATGGAAGAGTCTAACAGGAGAGGTGAAGAGAGCCAAGCCCCCCCTCCACAGGAGAAGGTACACCTTCATCTGTCACCTGTTTCTCTTACACACCAAGTTGTTTCTTTTCATGCCCACTTTCTTCTTCCTCTTAAAGCTATATATCATGTGTTTAAGCCAAAGGACTGGCCATATAAGATGCTAGACAGGTCTCCATTACAGAATTGCACAAAACTTAAGCGACATGTTCGAAATGTTGATAAAAGACAATTGCAAGATGACTGTGTTTTCAATGAGTGATGTTCTGCAACTTCTCCTCTAGTGATAACATTCCAAGAAGCTTGGCGATGGATGTTCAAAACATTAGCAGCTTTATTTCTATTACAGCCACCACACTAGCCGTCATTATTTACTATCCAAGTCCACATAGGCGTGTTATGGAGCCATAATGGAAAGTCGAGCCCCTTATACGTAGGAGCGGTCACTTATGAGGGATTTCTTGGAGGTGATAGTCCACCATTTCAAAGAGGAATTGTGGATTCAGAACTTCCAGATGATCCGCTCAACTTTTGAAGAGTTATGTGATAGTAAGAGAGTAACAGTAACAGTAGCATCTGCTGCATCATGAGGGAGCCAGCTCCTACTGACAACCACATAGCCATAGCATCATGTGACCTAGAAAAGCCCAAAAATGATGACAATCTGAGACTGTCTGTGTGTACAGAGATGAGTGGGTGCTTCATTTGTTGAATTTCCACCTTGTTCTTTCCACATCTTATCTTAGCTTACACTGAATAACAAAGTGAGTCCTCCTGCTGGTTGAACAGTATTCTGTAACAATATCTGAAGCTCTCAAAACATGATCATGTTACCAATATCCTCCTTTACAATAGTCAAGCATTTCAGCATTCTTGTCTTTTATGACTGGAGTACAATGATTAAATCAGCTTTGCAGCCTCAGGTTGCTTACATGACATTAATTCTACACACACACACACACACACACACACACACACACACACGCATGCATATGCTTGGTATTCAATGGAAAAGTCCTAAGAGTATGAGTAAATGAAGTGTCTCCACACTATCAGCAGGAGCAGGGAAGCTGGAATGTTTCAGTCTGATATGGTGCAGTGATATGTATCAACTCCAGCTTATCAGCCTCAGCTGTTGGATCTCAATAAATACAATATGAATAAACCAAAGAACTGTGATAGTAAGACACTACATAAAAGCCAGACTAAAAAGATAGACTTTCCAGCTCCTCTCAGATCCTCCGGCAGTCTGTTCCAGCATTTTGGAGTTAGATAGCTGAAATCAGAATCTCTGAAAATTTTAGTTCTACTTTTTAGTACAGCTAAAAAAAAAGAGTTGGGGGATCTTAGGGTCCTTCCAGCTTCATAAATCAAAAGTATCTCTTAGATGTCATCTGGTGCAAGGCCATGCAATGACTTATAAAGTAAGAAAATAATTTTAAAAAGTAAGGCAAAAACTAACAGGCAGCAGTGTAAAGTTTTTTAAACAATGTGCGTTCTTCTGGTCTTCGAACTTGTGCTGTAGCATTCTAAATTAGCTGCAGCTGATTAATTGTATTCTCATGGAGTACAACAAAGTATAAGACATGTGATTTCCTGTTGCCAGTCGGTGGCACTATGACTTTGACTTGGTGTTGGCATTGACATGTCATAAGGCCAGGAGTCTGATCCAGCCTGAGAAATTTGGGGCAGACTGGACAATGCACGGTCAGGTTACAAAAACGTTCTGTTTTATGGCTATACATGCAAAATGGCTCACAAGAGAGAATCCTGGAGGTCTCGAGGTTTATAATTACTATTTACTTACATTCTGTTGCTTCTTGATGGCAGCCACCACAGCATCAGTCGTCTTGGAGTAGGTCTCTTTGGCCTCTGCTTCTGACAGAAAGGGCAGATCCTTAAACCTAGGATCAAGAGCTGATGCAAAGTGTCTCCCTCTCTTTGGCATATCTCTTTCCCAGATCTTGTGCTATAGCAGCCTTGATGTCCTTCACTGTCTCACTGTCATTCAGGCTCTCTTCTGTGCCCATAACAAGCTTGGCACGGAGTGGTGCGATGATAGACAGAGTGGGCATGCTCTCCTCTGACATCCTTCACTGGCTTCAGTGCCTTTAGAACTCCCTCTCTGCATGTGATGTCAATGTCATTCAGTGTGAAGATATCCTTTTCCCTCCGTCTGACCTCTGATGAAAGGACTGCTGCACAGATGGCTGGTTGTTCTAGAAATCTTTCTGTCCTATCATAAGAGCTGTTCCACCTTGTTTTGGTAGCTGTAGCTGCGCTTGTTTGATTTTTAGCTGGCGGCTGGCTATGGTGCATCTGAAAAACGAAGTTACATGCACATCCTGCCAAGTAGTCGTGCCACTTCTGGCAATTTCATTGCCTTCTGTGAGGCAAGATTCAGGCTTTGTGCAAAGCATCACACATGGGTTATCAGCCACTATGTTAATCTTGGATGCATTGTCGGTTACAATGATGGGATCTTTTGCTTCCAACCCCAATTCAGTAACAGCGTCCTTCAGTAACACTGTGATGTTCTCTCCTGTGTGACTCTCATGCATTGCTCTTGTTTGTAACGTGAATCCAGCTTCCACTCATCTGTAATGTGATGGGCTGTTATAATGATGTATGATTCAGTGGCCCTCGATGCCCAAGCGTCACATGTGAAAGCAACTCTCTTAGCAAAGCTGAAAGATTCCAGCACCCTCGTTTTGACCTCCGTGTACAACTTGGACATAGCGATGTAAGTGATGCATTGACAGGAGGGTATGGGGTAATGAAGCTCCATTGTATTCACCATATTATGGAAACCTTCATTCGCTACAACACTAAGAGGATGCAAATCTTTGCAAATTAAATAAAGTATCGACCTTGTTATTTTGGTTGCACAAGTTGAAGTTGGTGGAAACTTTGCTGCTTCAACTTGATCCATAGTGAGTTGAAATGGATCCACTCGCTTTTTAGAGTAAGCTGTTAGCTTCTCCATTTGCTGCACATCAGAATGGTGTCTTGACAAGTGTGCTCTCAGATTCATTGTGTTCCTCGAATATTTGACTTTGGCATGGCACATTTTGCAAACAGCATGGGTCCTGTCAAAGTCTTTGGTTCCTTCTTTATTGTGGAAGCCAAAATGAGCCCACACTTCAGCTCTATACACGGTGAGTGTTGTTACGTCAGAACGAAAGAGTGAATTGGCTAAAGATAGAACACTGCCACCAGCGGTCTGGATGTTTTAACACATCACAAAATTAAGCGCAGCTACATTATGAATGCATAGGAAACGGCTGATCAAAAATCAATATTTTATTTTTGAATATCGATACAGTATCCCAACGCAAAGTATGGCGATACTCAAGTGTATTAATATTTTCTTACACCCTGATTAAACAGTGTCCTGACAGCAGTTGGTGATTGGGGCCTATTAAACATTAGGCAGCTCACACACAGCTGTCTCCCACCAGACTCCTTCTATGTTGCTGTGCACGCATCATTTCAATAGATACGAGGAGTCCGTCATTCATGTTATCAATATCACCATCATTAATCCATCTCCTTAGTCTTAATCAAGATTTTAACATCCTTTCATCAAATATGTAGCTATCTCTCTCTCACACATCTCTTCTTTTTCTCCATGTTTTCACGTCCTCCACCTGTCATTCCTCCATCTTTCCGTCTCTCCAGTATGAGCTGGTGTCCATCCACCCTGCGTCGTCCTGATCAGGAGCAAATAGACAACAGAAGGTAATCAGAATAGGTTTCCCCCAGAGGCTAAATCATTAACTAGAATGTAAAACACACCCAGAAATGTACATCAGTTCAGCTGCACAGCACAACAACAAGTAGAAGAACATGATAGTTTTATGTTTGTGTTGTGTTTCTGCACCCAGCTACAGCCTGGAGGGTCTGCAGGTAGAGAGGGGAGCGCTCCATGCTCAGGGTCCCTGCCTCAGTGACCAACAGGAGAGGTCTGCAGGGAGGAGTTTACATCTGGACAACCAGGAGAGAGGCTCACTGCTTTCCCTCACTGAGAAGGAGCAGGATGGAGACGGAAGCAGCATCGATAGCCAGGTGTGTGTGTGTGTGTGTGTTTGTGTCTCGATATTTTAAATTCTTATCAGTGAAATAAATTTAGAGAGCCTCCTGCAGGCAGCTGCTCAGCTGAAGCTTCAGCAGTTATTCTTCATTTTGCTGTTTGTACATGTTCATGATCCCCTGAAAACAAACTGCAGTGAAAAAAGAGAAAAAGCTAAATCTAGCCTCCTGATCATTTTGGATTTTCAAAATAAAAGGTACGATGAGTATAGACAATAATTCGCCCAGTGAAGAATATAAATTGCCCCTATCCATGCATATACTTATACAGCGTTTTCTACAACAAAGGCAAAGCTCTCGATTTACCGCTCCATCTATGTCCCAACTGTCACCTGTGGTGTCCCTCGTGTGTGTTTTTTAGTCATCACATCAGGTACTGTCACTGACAAACAGCTGTCCTCCTGTGTTCCATCACCAATCCCTCACCAAATCCATCTCCATGGTTACCATCAGTCAAGGTGATGCAGATGGTGAGTTTCTGGTTAATCAGCAGTCTGTTTTTATATATTTTTTTTACCCTTCATTTTTGATCTTTTACTTCATACCTTCATCCTGTTGCCACCTGTAGTTTCGAAGTTGTACTCTTAAACATGTGCAGTAAGATTGTTCTTTTGTTTTCCTGTTCATCTTGCTACATCCCATCGATACCCTGTAGTGAGTGGATTTCCTCAGTCGAAGCGGCGAGTCAGCTTCTGTATCTCACCGCTCCACCCCAAAAATAGACTATTTTCTATTTGCTCCTCCTCCAGTGAAGAGGAGGAGGGAGGGAGTAAGTATGATGAATGAAGAACAATGTTTCGTCTGTCGGTGTGGTGTCTCGTAACACTGTCCAAAAAAGTGTTACATGTGCTCACTAAAATGTGTTCATCTCCTCCTGGAACTGCTGCATGTGTAGAAAAGACGCTAATAGTTTTCTACTGCTCAATGTAAGAGCATCTGTTTGTTAGCCCATTTTCACTCCAAACTCGTCAAATAGTGCCGCTCTGTCAGTGCTTGCAGCATACAAGCATGATGCCAAAAGCCATCTTCCACATTTAACCAGAACGCAGCTGGATGAGGTCAGATGAGCGTGGACAAAACCGGTGGCATTATTATTGTACACCGCAGATGGCCAGATAGCATCAGGTGTGTTCACGTGCAACTTGCACAGGCACTATCACTAGAGAACGCCGCCAGATGGAACTAGTCGTGTGCGCATGAAACACTGAAGGACAGCATCATAATAACACTGCCAGTGACCACATAATATAAGGAGTATGAGTGCGCTTATAGGGCGGGTGATCAGGTGGGGAGGTGGATGGGTCTCACAAACAACTGACTTTTGTGTGGGAGTTCATTTACTGTGTTGGTACGTGTGTATGTGTGTTTTCTCCTTCTACATCTCACCATGTAACTCTTTTGCCCAGTCCTAACCATTATACCAGTCTGTGTAAATATTAGGATGTGCTGCATCATCCCACCATGTGCATTTGTTGACCTCACTGTAAGAGCATCCCAGAGCCTAAACAGCTGATGCACAAGGATGCCTAAAACATCATAAGTAGATGTGGAAGGGAGGAGAACATGTGGGTTTGTTTTGACATTAAAGTTCCCTGCATAGTTTAAAAGTAGAGAAGTGTCTCATCTGTCCATTTGACTCTCCCTGGTCCTGAATGCCTGGTCACTGCCTCCACATGATTGTCCATGGTTGCTGACCTGCATCAAAATGCTGCTTTTCCTAAAATGAAAGTCCGTCTTTAGAGCTACAGTTTATTAAACACACCAAAACCTTTCATGAGCTCACCTTCAAAGAAATACTTTAGAGAACCATGGGAAGCGGTGCTTTCTTATAAAGACTTCCTGTAGATGAGAGGACCAGTTTCATATCTGTGCAACCCAAAAACTTCTGGCAGACAAGTGAAACCAGACTCAGTCTCTGCTGCAGTGCAGTGTGATGTCATCCAGAAAGCTGCTTTGTTCCATCCATGCAAACACACATCACTGTTAAATCACTTCGCATTGAGAGTACTGTATTTCTAATGTTTACCTCTTGCTCACTGGGACAGAAGATAAAAGTATTTCCAACAGGATAGCTATCCAGAGTTGTAAAATCCTGTTTCATCACACTTTTATAAACCACAATGCATTATTTTGGTGTCACATAGATCTTTAGACACATCGGTTTGTTACTCCAAATGAACTTCCTGTATCACATTTCATGTCGCACTGGTACGTTAACAAACACACCCCCAACAGCCCAAATACAATGTAGGGAAACAGCATTTGCTTAAGTCTGATTGTGGAATAACTTAACTGTCCTCACATCTTAACCTCTGTGGCCGTATGGTCACTTCTCCTGCAAAACAGCTGCTCTGTAGTTGCTTCTGCACGGCATATAGCAGTGATCCACAGCAGGACAGGCACAGCACCCAGCAGTCCCACCATCACAGCAGTCATTATTCACCATAAAGCACACCTCTCCCTCTCTCCCAGAGTTCCCTGCTCTGTCAGTTCAGCATATAGAGAGAGTCACATGGTTGAATGGTGCTGTCCAGGATTTATTTTCTGTGAATCAAAGGATATCACAGTTCCTGATATCCTTTTGGAAACTGATGTGGCACAGAGGTCGGCCAGTTTATTTTCCACTGCCAGTACAATGCTAGCAGGATGCTGGTTCAGCTGGTCTCCATTCTCCTCCATCTCTTCTCCATGTTTGCTGAATTTTATATTTAAAAACAGTGACCTGGCTAGCAAGCAGCTAGCTAGAGGTTGGCAAAAGGAGAGTTTACAGAGTGCTGAGTCAATTTATTCGTCCCCATGAGTTGTTGGTCAGTGGTGGCCAAAACTAACCACAGAAAGCACCACCAAGATTTGCAAAATAGACATGAGAGCCTATATTTAGCACAAATTTAGCAGTGTAAATGAGAGTGTACATTATGTCAATAAAATGTACAGTTACAGAATAGAAAGTATGCATACATCATAAACTGTTAACCATGAATAAGAAATGTACATATTAAATGATGTGCTCACCATTTGGTTGGATGCACATTGTGCAGTCATCATAATAGACTGGATTTAAATCAGATTTCTCTGCCTACTGTATCTTCAGTTTTGTATTTGCTACATGGACAGGTGGTCTTATAATCGTAATGTTCCTTTTTTCATTACTGGTAAGACTCTTGGGCCAACAGTTTCCCTCTTTTTCCCCTGGTCAACTCTTTACTTATATATCAGCACTGTCTCTAACTGTCATTTTGCTGCACCAGATTTCATTAGTAAATGTGTGTCTGAACCCTTTGCTGCAGGTATCACAGAAATAGTATTGCTATGTGGTTGTGTTGTTCTGATCAGATGATGTCTGTCCTCTTTCCTCACTGCAGGGATGAGCTCATTCTCCAGTAACTCCGGATCACTGGAATACAGGTAAGACGAAGCTCAAAGTGTTGTTACACTGTGATTAGTTTTGCTTTTACAGTCTTCTTGTATTTCATATCACACCCTTACTGCCAAACACAGTCACTTTCTAAATATTGACACATGCTGTAGTTCAGTGCATGTTACCACAATCAAACTGTGATTTGATTTTTAATGCAGTAAAGTTAGTTTCAGCCAGTCAGTAATTCTAATAGAAGCACTTCTGTAGCATCACAAAAAGAAGTAATGAGATTGCTTTATTTTGGTGTAACTCACTGGCAAAAAGGGTTCAGTTAGATTAAAATAAGCAGCCTTTTCACTCCTTTGTTTTGCATATCAAGGCATACTTGCTTCATGATAGCGTGTGTGTGTTGGTCAGTATATCAGAGGAGGAGCCGGGTCCTCTGCGGAGTGAAACTGAGGGAAAAGGAGGACCTAAAATCAGTCGGACATTCAGCTACCTCCGCAGCAAGATGAGCAAGAAAGGCAAGGTGAGAACACCAGTATCCGGTTATGACATAGTGCACATACTCCAAAAGATGAAGCAGGATTTAAGGATAAATGTTAATTTCAGTTTAAAAAATAGGTAATTAATCTACCTTGTGCTTTATGTTCAATCATGCAAATTTGCAAATTTTACACTACAGCATGGAATGGTGTTGATTGATTTTCTCTTGACAGGAAGTGGTAATTGTGTTAACAGCCATATGGTCAAATCACACTGCATTTAGTTATATAGCTAAACATTACATTTGTGTGTCAGAGGCCTTAAAATGTTTCAAGTGTGGGCGGCATCAGCTCGCCGAGCCTCGTGTCTGTCCAGGAAAAACTCCACAATTCAACATAACCACAGCAGTGATGAAGGAATGTGTTTGTTTCTGAGCTTTGTTTTCTGTCTCTCTGTAGCTTTGTCATCACCAAACAGTTAGCACCTGTGCTCACCTTTTGACAATTCTAATAAGTGGAGTGCTTTGGGTTATTTTTCCCTAGATTTAAAAAAAAAATTATCTCTAGATATACAAATTTCTTGCAATTTGTAGGGCATTTCTTGCCATGTTGCTCATTGCCTTTTGTCTCATCATCTTTGAAAGACATCAAACCAGTTTGCTCAGGGTTCAGAGATTTAAATACTGCAGCACAAGAAAAGTGATGTTAATCCAGGTTTCAAATGGTTGAAGTTTAGACTATAATAATAATATAATATAATAATATAATATTTGTGGGTATGACGGGACAATGTGGGCCAATCACTGAGCACGACTTCACCCTGACTCATTTAAACTAACCTGAGCCAAGGCACTTTCATATGAAATCATTTGATGAGACCTAAAACAAACATTCAGACGTCTCTTCATATTTTCTCTATTAATGACCTTTGTCTCTTTTGCCTCCAGGAAAAGGAGAGGAAGGGAGAGAGGGAGCGAGAGAGTAAAGACAGAGAGAGGAAGAGTGCAAACGATCATCTCTCCATTGCAGTTAGCCTGTCTCCTTCCCTGTCTTCTTCCACGGCCTGTCAGCACTGCACCAAGCCTCTGAACCATAAGGACACTGTCCTCTGCAACAGTAAGACTCTCACACCTCCTCCTCATCCTCCTTCCATCTCTCTTGTTTTTTGCCTTCACTCTTTCTTCTTCTCCTCTGTTTCATCTTAACTTTCTCACTCATTTCTTTCCTTTTCCTTCCCTCCTCCTCCTCCTCTGTGGCTTCCTCTTACTTTAGTAGTTTCACCAGGCGGGTTTCCATTACAAATTTGGGCAAAACTTAAGTGATATTTTGTGTTGATAAGTGTTGATAAAACACAATTGCGAGATGACTGTGTTTCCATTGAGTGATGTTATGTAAGTTAAGAAGATATTGGTCTCTTCCTCCATCAACACATACCGAGCCATGTTTTGTAGAATGTCATGTGACGTTGTACTTCTTCTTCCTCTCCTCCTTCTCCTTATTTGGGTTTAATGGCTGTTGGGATCCATAAAGTCACATTACAGCCACCCGGTGTTACATATCATATGATCTATAAAAGCAAAAAATACCTCCTCATAGGAGCATAACAACTTTTTTAAACAGGAGTTTTTTGTATTTTGATGTGTTTCCATTAGGTGAATTTTGTATTCGCAATTTCAATTTACACAATTTGAGGGTTCATGGAAACCAGCCTAATGTGACATATCTGTCTCATGTCCTTTTAACTCTTTGCTTGTCACAGCAGGAGTCCATGCACAGTATCAACACTGCAATTATACTAGCTCACAGGGTTTATCCTCAGAACAAAGCAATAGCAATAAAGCACAGCCTGATGGCGTTTGCTCACAAAAAATTCTGCTGATTTTGCTCTTTTGTCCACTTGTGGGAAAATGTTCACTATTATCAATAACACTTCACAAATTTGAGAATGTCTGCAGCAGCAGTTACTGAGGCCCTCGTATCTGTCCGTCCATACATTATCTCTATATTCTTTGTCCCACACTTTTGTCACATGAATGATTTCAGTCCTTTTAGACTTCCTGTAGGCACCTATCACTGCTGATTGTTGATTTGTTTACAGATCTTAAAAAAAAAATAATAATGCAGCAATCGTGGTTATTGGCATTAGTCTTCTGAAACCTGAACAAATTGGCCTGATTTTTGAAAAACATGGGAAAAAGTCAATGAGCAACTTTAGAGGGAATAAGCAGGAAAAATTACATGAAAATTAGTAAAAAATGAAGAAAATAGAAAATAAAAATGACTTGACAAAACTGCTTGAAAATGATAGCAATTCTGTAAAACTTTTTAAATATCTAATTCTGATTATCATAATTGCTCTGAACATTTTCCCTACGCTTCTTTAAACATTATTTTTTAAATTTACTAATTTCTAGTAATTTGTGGGATATTTCTTGCAAGTTGCTCATTGCCTTTTTTCCCACTTTTTTAAAAGAAATCAAACCACTTTGTTCAGGGTTAAAATGTTTAAATAATTCTGAAAGGCATTTCAATGCAGCAGAAGAAAAATGATGTCGATCCAGGTTCAAAGGGTTAACTAAATGTAACGTTTTTACAACTGTGTGTTTGCTGTGTGCTGTGTGTCTTCTCCTGTCTGAAACGTATTCATCAATATTTAAAGTTATCAAAAGCTAAAGTTATGAGACATAAACACACAGAATATAACCAGATTTGTCCTTTAAAGTTCATCTTATTTAAACACTCTAAACCCTGAAAAGCTGAGCTTATTGACGAGGAAGTCTGTGGGGTTGAGTTAGAGTTACATTACAGAACAGAGCTAAAACTTAATTTGGCCACTCTTGAGATTGTCTTGATCTTGTACACGCAGTTTATCAGAAAAGTAATTATGAAGTGCTCTTTTCTTTTCCACAGTGTTAAATTAAGAGAGTGAAACTAACAGGAAGTTGTAGCTTTAAAGAGGCAGAAACATACAATCCCTGTCTCTATGTTAATTAAGACAGCAGCTCTCATAGTTTTTGCTGACTTGCTGTTTTTTTTGCTTTTGATTCAGTGTGCTTTAGAATGAAAGCTTGAGCTGTGCTGCTGTGTGGTCAACTCAGTTTATGAGAAGCCTTCCACTAACTCCTCCACAAGTCTTACAGGCTGTTTCATCATTCCCTCACTGTGGGTGTGTCTGTGTGAGCTCATTGTCAGAGTGACTAGAGCAGTGTTATTGTGGGGGAAACTGTATGTGTGTGTGTGGTTTATCCTCACAGACAGTGACTATGGCATTACAGATTTGTAGAATGGTTTTATAATGTATATGGCTTGTGTGTACACTTGAGATGAACACATGAAAAAGCTTGTTTCTAATTATCATCATGTGTTGTTTACAGACTGTGGAGCTCATGTCCATAAGAGCTGCAGAGACATTCTGTTTGTCTGTACAAAGGGCAAAGCAAAGGTAGGTCTGATACACAACTATTATGCCTATATATCTCGAAAAGTATCTCTAAATTTATTTTTAAAAAAACATTAAAATGTATTTAATTTTACATTAAGAATAATAATAACAACAACTAGAGATTGCAGTTTCCTGAGACATGGGACATGGCAGGTGTGAATGCTCAGTTTTGAAAAGCTGATATTACACTGCAAGCTGGCCTTAATATTTAGGGGGAAGGATAAGCTGGAACTGTTGGAAAAGTAAGAATGAGTTTAATAAGTATAAATGTCATTAAAAAGTTGAATGGTACCAATGATGTAAAAATAAGATGTAGAATATTTTAAAGCTGTCTGAAAAGCTGATGCTACATAGCATTTTATTTATAGATGCCTTTTTAAAGCATTGAAAGGGCACAAGACACAATTAGAAACAAGCAGCAATGTATTCATAGTACATTTCAGTAATATACAGTAATAACTTAATGAAATAACAAGACAAAATCATAATTGTAAAACAAGGTATAAAATCGTCAGTATCAAGTCATCATCAGTTCCAAATGTCGATGTGTGTGTTGTCATTATATCGAACCAATAAGCTGGTTTGAAAAGGTGTGTTTTCAGACAGGATTTGAGGAAGGAAAGAGAGTTAATATTGTAAATATCTTGTAGGACAGTTTCCCAAAGACAGGGACAGAATGGCTGAAGACTTTAGAGTCCATAGTAGGTAGGCAGGCAGATGGTGATGTGAGTTGGTTTGTAGAAGAGGATCTGAGAGTATGGAAAGGTGTGTAGATATGAAGTAGTTCAGACAGGTACAAAGGGGCAACGTTATGAAGGGCCTTAAAGGTGAGAAGCAGAATGTTGAAATTGATTCATATTTAACAGGAGCTGCAGAATTTGAGAGAAAGCCCACAGAGGACAGAATTGCGATAATAAACACGATTCATCCAACAAAAATAGAGTGCTGTTAGATGTAGGTGACAGCAAAGATGGTCAATGTTAAGTAGATGAAAGTATGCAGAATGAGTGATATCACTGATGTGTGCCTCAAAATACAAAGTACTGTCCAGATTAACACCAAGACTCTTACCCTGGGGGGGAGGAAGGCCATTGGAGTTGTCAGTGGTCAGAGATAAACTGTGTGGTTTAGTCAAAGTAGATTTAATACAAAGATATATATAGTTATAGAGCTTGCTGAATCCTGATTAAGTGGCTATCTGACCACAAGGTTCAAATGTCATTTAAAAAAAATCTGGAATAAAAATCGAGCTTGGCTATCTACATGTTCCTGCTGTTGGGCAGGTTCTTCTGTTTCAGCTCATACGAGACTGCATTTGTTTAGAGAGATAAAAGCTCTCTTATATCTCCGTTCTATAAAAGTAGGTACACTGTATAAAACTTAAATTAAAACGTAATGCAAAGGTTTGCAAATCCTTTTCAACCTAATTGCAATTGGATTCAGTACAAAGACAAGATATTTAATGTTTAATGTGTAAATAATTAAAATGTTCAAACTGTACCTTTCACCTAATGATTTCCTGTGTTTGTTTCCAGCAACAGCAGCTGCTGCCAGAAGCTGTTTCAGGATCTGCTGTTACCATGAGAAGTATATGTAAGAACACATTCACACCAGCAAACTCTTGTTGAACATGTTGACATGTGTCATAGATCAAAATGACTGATTAGATTGTGGCACACACACGATCATTGGAATGAACCTAGAGGAACATCAGCTCAAGCTTGACCATCATTATCATCTGAACTTTATTGTCTTTGGTTGGACTGCAACACAGGGGGGTCAACCCTTTTTAAACAAAAAAGTGTGACTGAGGAAGTGAGCTGTGCAGAGTGAAGTCTACATGATTTGCAGATACATTCCAAATTCCAACTGAGAAAGCTCCAGAATTCCGTATTTCCACTTAAAAATAGTCAAGGATATGTAACATCATAGTTTTGTGACTGATTTTTCACAGTGTATTTGTTTTTCTGCAGATAAGTTATGGGCTGTGGAAATGTGATCACTGGCTTAGCTGTCAATTCATTTCTAAATGCCTTAAAACAGGAGATCTACATATTCAGTTTATTTGTGTCAGCTCACGCACCAAATGGTTTAAGGACCATATTTAAATGCAGTGAATTATTATTATTATCAATTTTTAAGACATAAAGGTGCTTGGAAACTTGAAAACCAGAAAAACTGGTGAAAAGGCTAATATTTTATGGGTCCCCTACTTGGGTGTCAGAAAATGGCTCAGCAGCTCTCCCTACAAAAGTTCAATAAAGTAGCCCCATATAGTACATTTCACCTAGATATAAGACATTTGGTATGCACATGTATTATGTCCAATATTTACAGAAGCGTATTGCTGCCACTCTAACATTGAAAAAATATGGATCAGTTTCATGTTATAACAAGAAAGTTTCACGTTATAACGTGATAATTTATACCGTGTGTCAGCAGAAATAGACAGTGAAGATGGTCTTATGATTATTATATTGACTCTATACTACCTTTTACTGCAGTTTAAAAGTCTCTCTCTGTCATGGAGATGAGGAAATACAATAAAGTCAACTTCCCCTTTTCCCTTTCAAAAAAAAAAAGAACCCCTGACAGCCCTCTATGGACAGAATCCCATCAGTTGCTGATACAAGGCATTTGATTTTGAAACATTTACAGGACCGTGTTGTTGGTTGTGCAGGAGCTGGTAGGACTTCACAAATGAGAGGAATGTGTGCTTATAAATATGAAAATACAGTGCTAATATCTGCGGGCAGTGATGCAGCAGCGACATTGCAACAACACTGTATGTGTGAAAACCAAAAGCATGAAACCATACATCCATGCATGATACATGCTGCAGCTCAGTGAGGCTGAAATCACGCTATTGTACATCAAATACTATGGAACCTGTCATAGACTACAGGGTATTACTACCACCTAGTGGTCAAAATAATGTATTCTTTACTTATCAAACTATTCTATATAATAATATAGAATAAATATGCTAAATGGCTCCTACACACGCACAGGTGACGCGTGCTTTATGAAGCGGGGAAGTTGGAGTAAAACAGACATCTTTGTATTTCATCATGTCTGTGAATGGAAGACACTTTTAAACTGGAGTAAAATGTGGTATAGAGTCATAATCATCAAAGTACCATTTTCACTGTCTTTTCCTGTTGACAATATATAAAAAAAAATAGTAGAGATTTATTTTTTTAAGTTTTATTTTATTTGGTAGATACTGCCTAATTTGTTTAGATAAATAAGCTAATTTGATTTATGCTCTTGCTTTTAGTTAAAAACATGAGGAACTATTTTTTGTGGTGCACCTCATTGTTTAGTGGAGGGATTTCAGAGAAATGCCTCGTGTGTTCTGAGGAGTTGAGTTGTCCTAATGTTAAGGCAGACATTAAAGTTGACAAGATAAACTAAGAATTTAATCTTTTAAATAAAGGCTGGAAGAAGGCAGCCTTACAATAGTACAATTACACAATCACACAAACTGTTGCCCGTCGCTGTGTAAGAATTTACATTCTGTCAAATCCATGTTAAGTTAATCAACAAAGCATGGAAGTCTACTCCTGGTATAGTAAGTCCTAAATGTGAAATCTGATGTTTATATCTAGCTGCATCTTCAGCATCATCTGTATCATCCACATCATCCTCATCGTCACGGGAACGCTGGTCCACAGCAACCACCCCTGACGACCAGCTTTTTCCAAGAAGACACCCCAGCATCTTCAACTCACACAGCAACCTGGCCAAGAGCATCTCCACCAGCAATATAGCAGGGTGAGGCACCACACACACACATACACACACACACAGACTGACAAATTAAGGGGAACCTTATTTTAAAAAATTGTAAATTATTAGATAAATATCATTTAGTGATATTGTGGGAGTCTTGGAGTGCAGGTTATTCAACAGGTTATTTGGTTTTTATTAATACAGTTGCAGATTACAGGGACATTGTATATGAATAGCTTTTCTGTGAATGTGCCAGTTTAAACTTTACATACTATTTGGATCAAATCTGAACCGGTCTGACATGTAACAGCAGTAAAAACACCCTAAATACCATCCTGAAAATTGATTACTTTTCCTAAAGTGAAGCAAAATGCACAAAAATGAAAATATTCAATTTTACACACATCTACTGAATGGATTTTAGATCCTCCAGTAAGGGTCAAATCAGGTAAAATTATAATTTTAGGCATCTTGAAACTGAACTTTCTGTACAGTAGTGACAGATTTTGAGGGGGGGAGGTTCTATTAGTGAGTAATATTTATTTTATTTGTCGGTTAAATGTTAGTTAATATTTAAATATTAGTTAATAGTTATAATTAGATAGTATTTATGATGATTTTGTTATGATACAGATTAGCAGTGAAGACAAGACTCTAGAATCTTGCCATTTTTAGTTAAATTAAATAAATTGAAATCATTATTTATTTATTTTATGTTATTAAGACATATATTATTCATGTCTTAGACATGACATTGTGTCATAGAAGCTGTTTTTTCTCCATAAACAGGTGGTGGAAAACCTAAAAAATACACTGTCCCTGCTCTCAGAAACATTCAGTAAGAATTATTTGCCCAGTCACATAGGTTATTGATACATACTAAATAGATCTGTGGTTCATGTTTGATATTCATGTTTGGTATTAACACTTGTTATGATGGGATTTGTGGGCTGGGTCAAAATTAAGTAAACCATACTGTAAAAATATGAAAAGTATGTAAGGAATAACTAACATTTTAGGCCTTGTCTCTAGACAGGTGTGACGACAGCTATAAAGAACACATGTAATACAGTCAAACAGGAACACTAACAGTGTACATACAACAGAGCACACTTCATAAGAGCACATCAGATATTTAAAAACAGGGACAGCAGCATATCGATCATAAAAGCAAGGCCTACTTGAAAATTTTAGTTCCATGGTCACACACTGGATTGTCTTTTTGCCATCGTTTGAGGTTCTTTTTGAATTAAGGATATGTGTCACAGTCTCTGATGGGTGTTGGCAGACTGATTCATGAATCTGAGAGCTGCATGTCTGAAGGCACGCTGCCACAGATGCAGTGTGCCGATCATCAGCTGTTTCTGCTTTACAACACTCAGGGGGCAGGGACATGCCATGCAGAATCTTTTAAACAAGACAAGCATCTGTAAATTTGATAAGATTGTCCAAGTGCAGTAAATAATGGGTTCTTGAGCAGTGTTTATATTTGCTATGGAAGACCTCTCCTGCTGACATCCTTGTTACATCAGTGACCTCCTGTAAATCACTAACAACTGATTTTCATACTGTGACATTTCTGCAGTAATCTGTCTTTTTTGTTCCCTGTCTGAATTGGATTCATTTTTACTGATATACTCCCTTTTCACCAAAATTGGTGCAAGCAAGCAGGTTTTTCAAATGTGAGTAAACCTGCTAAAAATAGGCCAAAGACTGCTTTCCCTTTGCCAGTAGAGTGTATACAGCTCTGCAACAGATATGAATATATGTGTGTGTGGAGGTTGTTTTGGTGTGTCCGTTCAATGTCATGGACAGGCCGGAGAACAGGTAAATATTAGAAAGCAGCGCGGATAGAGGTCTGTAAAAACCTAAAGGTGGTTACTTCTCTTTTTATATCTCTTACTGATTCAGGGCGCTTTCAGACTTCTTTCAGACTAACTTGGATCAATGCTTCAGTGCCACTTAGAAGAAGAATTAATTAGCTGGCGCCTCGTCAGTTAAGGAACCGTAATAAGCATGTTCACCAGGATGTTTTCCATAAATGCCAATTGGAGCCCGAGTGTATAAATACCCATGTCTACTGCAGATTCATTTAACCGGGTGTGAATGCTGATTGTAGACTTTCCCATTGGAATAAAAAGCCAGATGTTAACAGGTGTAAATGTTTTTTGGGGGTTTTTGCACAGTGGAAAGGAGGCTTTATTTTATTGTATATATTTCTTTGTTCTCATTCTTTGTGTAAAGCAGCCTGTTTGAATGCTATAGAACTAATGGCAGTGATTGTTATTTGTAGAGAGTGGACCTATTAAACATTCATGCCCCTGGGTTTGTTTCTTGTAGGTTAGAGGATGTTCCACTGAAAGGCCTCAAGTTCCTGTCCCAGTCCACTGACTCTCTCAATCAGGGAAGCAAAGTCAGTGCCTCGACTGAGTCGCTCAGCGATGAAGGTAGCATGCATACACACACACACACACACACACACACACACACACACACACACACACACACACACACACACACCCTGTGAAATCCAGTTGAAAAACTACTGTGTATTTTTGTTTCTGATTGAATTATTCTTTGTGTGTGTGTGTGTGTGCGTGCGTGCGTGCATGCGTGCCTGCATGCCTGCGTGCCTGCGTGTGTGAAGGTACTGTGATGATCGACAGTCAGCTGATGGGAGAGTTTGAGTGTGACATTAAAGATCTGGAAGCTGATTCTTGGAGCGGTACAATGGATAAGAAGTTCTTGAAAACGCTGAGGAAAGATGAAATCAAGAAGCAAGATGTCATCTTTGGTAAGATATGAAGTCAATTTGGAGAGAAGCTTAACTCCATGTGTGAATGCTCTTTGTCCACTTGTTTGTTTTTGTGGAAACGGGAAACTTTCTCCTCACAGAGTTGTACCAGACAGAGGTCCACCATGTGAGGACACTGAGGATCATGTCTGAAGTGTACTATAAAGGGCTTCAGAAGGAGCTGCAGCTGGAAACTCACACTCTGGACAAGGTAATGAATGTGCTGAGGAGCAGTCCACCTGCCTACATACATACAAGCATTATTACTAAGAAAATCATCAAAAAGAAAACACACATTAAGGGCTAGTCTGTTGATCATTCTCTGTAGATTTTCCCCGTTTTGGATGACCTATATGACACACACTCACATTTCCTCACCCGACTGCTGGAGAGAAAGAGAGCTTTGTCTGCTGAGGGCCAAAACAATAGCAGCTTCTTCATCTGTAGCATCGGGGACGTCCTGCTCCAACAGGTGAGCTTGACAAAGAGGAGAGGTGGCTGCTGGGAAGAAAACACCACCTGCTCTGGGGATAAAGTGTTTGGATAATAAAGTTACACATTAGGGTCAAAAATACTGACGAGATTACAGGACTCCCACACTGATCAGACTGTTTCAGTCGTGCATTGTGCTATTAAATCCCATTAACACCTGGATCAACTTTTCTTATGCTGCAGTCAGACTTTCACAAACAGTCTGACGCCTGAAAAAAAAGTTTAATTTTTCTCCAAAGCTGGGAAAACACCCAGTGAGCAATTTTGCAAGAAATGAGCTGCAAATTTAAAAACAAATAAATACATTGTAAAAGTCAAGCAAAAATTGACCTAAAAACTAGGGAAAAATGTCCAGAATTTTTTTTTATAATTCTATGTTTGCAATAATGTTACCAAAATAACTTTTCTTTTCTTGTTTGTTTTTGGTTCTTAGGCCTACTTTTTTTTATCTCTTTTTTAGGTACTTTGCAGATAACTTTTTACTAATTTATGTCTGATATTTTTGCTTATTTTCAGAAAATTTCCTTATATTTTCTTACTAATGTCTTGCTTTTTTTTTGCTTATTTTCTGGTAATTTTCATGTAACTTTACTAATTTCTTGCTAATTTTTGGGCCTTCTGCTTGTTAAATTCCCCATCACCCTCTCCCCATGTTGTTAGGAAAAAAATCAAGCCAATTTGTTCAGGTTGAAAAGGTTAATTTTACCTGAATTATTTTTAAAACGTGTTATTTTTTTTGTTTTGAAAATCTTCTTCAGTAGGAATCTGACTCTCAGATGCTACGGTGCCCGATTTAATGAAGAAATTAGGTCCAATAAATGAAATATGAAATATTTTATCTCTGCCGAACAAAACTTTACTCTTTTAGATTGAAAATTCCTTTGAAATTATTCATTTGCATTCCAAAACCTCCATCAAACCATTTCACAACATGTGAACATTACCTGTGCACAGACAGATTATTATTCTAAATTATTATAAAGTGAAGCAGAACACATTTAGAAAGGTTCTACTCGAAAAATGTTTAGGCAAGATTTTCCAAATAGCCTTTTTGGGTACATTTTTGCACCACAGCTTCCAGGTAAATGTAAAACTCCTTCGAATTTCACATATATGTCAGTTTAAGTATGGAATCCACTGAAAAACAACCTTTTTTGGCTTTATTTTGAAAAATCAATCAATCATATCTGAAGGTGACATCACCACTTCAACAAGTTCAATGTCAATGTGTGCGTTCCCTTTGTTTGAATGTTGTTTTTAATTTCAGTTTTCAGGCTGCAGTGCTGAGCGAATGAAGAAAGTTTACGGGAAGTTCTGCAGTCGCCACAATGAAGCCGTTAATCTCTACAAAGACCTGCAGGCCAAAGACAAACGCTTCCAGGCTTTCATCAAGGTCAGCACTTATCTCACACCAGCTCCTCTCTGTATCTCTCTCAAATCTCAGGGGATGGAATGTCATATCATGGGATGTGTTATTTGATGGTGAAAGGAGCTGTGTGTGTGTGTGTGTGTGTGTTGGTGTTTGTGCAGAGGACGATGAGCAGCAGCATCGTGCGGAGGCTCAGTATCCCAGAGTGCATTCTGTTGGTCACTCAGAGGATCACCAAGTATCCGGTTCTCATCCAGAGGATACTGCAGCACACTAAAGGTAAAGATGAAGACAAGTCCTGCAACAAGTCCCTCACACAAACACTCAAGTGTTGCATACAAGTCAATGGATGGTGTGGAAATCATATCATTCATTTAGAATCAATCTTTCTAAGTTTTAGCAACGTCAGTAAACCAAGTTCACTGTGTTGTACATCTGCATTCTGACGGGTGCAAACTAGTCGTCATATTTGTATATTCTTAAACATGTTAAGAAAACAAAACTTGAAGATCTCTCAACTTCATAATTGGCAAAATCCTCTTTGTCATGATCAAGTTAAGTCAGACTAATTTGGTTTACTGAAGTTGCAACAACTTCACAAAATTAAGTAAATAAAGCTAAATTTTGAGTAAACTTAACAGTTACATATAAAGTAAACAGAAATTACGATTTATTGTTGATTTACTTTACTGTCTCAGGCAATTGGTTTCCTAGATTATTTTGAGTAATACTGACTTGTCAGATTTTACAGTGTAGCTGCATAGTAACTCAGTGTGTGGTACCTGAAAGTTCTTAGGATGTGTGTTTAATTTATGTAATGTGGTACCTCGCTGCTCCAACAGATACTGATGAAGACCACAGCTGTGTGAGTGAAGCTCTGCACTCTGTGAAGGAGCTCATCACAGCTGTGGACAGGAAGGTCAACGAGCAGGAGAAGAAACACAGACTGAGAGAAGTCTACAGGTACAAATTACACATTGTTTGGATCAGCTCTTACACCGGCTCACTGGATTCAGCTCCATTAAATTACAATGAAATGTGCAGAACTGATTCAAATACTCTTTCTGTTGTCATAGCACACTGTCTTCATATTGGCCAGTGGGGTGGGCTGACCTGGTGTTAGAGGTGCTGTTAGTGCTAAAGTCATTAAGGGACATGGTTTGCACCAGGTGCAGGGCCAGAGGTTAAGAGAGATATTTCAGAGTGCCGTGAGAGAGACGGAAATTGGAGTTTCCCTAAAAGTTTTGTGTCAAGTTACTGTTCATGTGTTTAAACCTACAAATTAACTAATTTAGTGCCAGCCCTATTACATAATGGAAAGTGGCTTGTGCCAGCTTTTCTGGCCATTTTGAGTCATCTTTCAAGACCCACAGAATATTTTGTACAAAGACTCTGAAAACACAGTATAGCTCAAATGAAAGAAGAAACTCTCATCTTCGTCAAGGAAAAAAATGTTTGTTTGCACCTTGTTCCATTCTTGATTTATCTTAAGTTGAATAGAGGCTAGTTTCATCAAAAAGACCACTTTTTTTTTTTAAGAAAGCTGAGAAAAATGCATTTTTGTGAAAGGGAGTCTGTCAAGCAAAACAGTGATTTGAATGTTATAATTTTGCCTTCAGTGACATAAAAGACATCTGAAAATTGTATTACAAATGTTATTTTATTGTATCATTATTGTATCATGAATCATGGCCCCAGTTCAGAGAGAGAAAACCCACAAAATAGTACCGGAGTCCTATTCCATTATTCTTACCTGCAGTATTTGGGTGAGCATGACAGCGCCCCCTTGTGCCAGGAAAACACACTTTGACGTATATTTACGTCAGTGGCACTCAATGAGTTAACTGTTAATGGATACAGACGTTAAACGGTGGAGGACCACATAGAGAGAGGCAGCAAGGCAACAGTTAGGCCCACATCCTCTACCTTCAGCCCAGCAGCCCAGTGCTTATTTTATGCTAATCCATACAGGCAGCCAAACCCTGGAAGCCCTGGACAAGCATTAGCACCCTAGAGGAGTGTTAAATGAGTTGTAGCACCCTAGGGGAGTGTTAGCACTCTATCCATGAGTGTTAGCACGTTAAATGAGTTGTAGCACCCTAAAGGAGTGTTCGGACCCGAGACAAGTGTTAGCGCCTTAGATAAGCGTTAACACCATAGACGAGTGTTAGAACTCTAAATAAGTGTTAGCACCTTAGACAAGTGTTAGCGCCCTAGACAAGCATTAGCTCCCCAGATAAGTGATATGTGGTAGCACCGTAGATGAGTATTAGCAGCCTAAATAAGTGTTAGCACCCTAGAGGAGTGTTTGCATCCTAGATGAGTATGAGTGCCCCAGACATTTGTTAGCGCCCTAGACGACTCTTAGCACCCTAGCACCCATGATGAGCATTTGCTAACTGGATTACTGTTAGCAGCCCAGAAGAGTGTTAGCAGCCTAAATAAGTGTTAGCACCATAGAGGTGAATTAGTGGCCTAGTCCCCTTGATGAGCATAAGCTCCCTAGATAAGTCTGGTATCGTCCTCAATAAAAAATACTTAACACTTAGTTCAACATGTAAGGCCAAAATGCCCATCAAGTCCATGAAGACCATGTGGTACAATCAAAAGCTCAAGAACAGATATACACCCTTTAATGTGTAACCAGTCCACACATTTTTTGACAAAATTGATTTATTTTTTCTTATTTTCTATTTTCTTTTCCTCCTGCCAACTGTTGCATATTTTCAAATGTTTTTAAGATAACAGATATTATAGGAATGATAGAAGCCTGTCTAATAGTTACTGTTTAATGGAATACCTGCACAGTCAAATGTCCAATTCATCACATTAAAAAAATAAGATAACGAACAAATTTGAGAATAAACATACATTGTGCTGGCTCATAACAGCACCATACTGTACAAAACAGCCATCAAATGCTTCTTCAGTTTCTCTTCTCTGGATGTCTTGTCTTTATGATCTACAGTCGCACTGACAGTAAGTCCATCATGAGGATGAAGAGTGGTCAGATGTTTGCCAAAGAGGACCTAATCAGAGGAAGGAAGCTGCTGCATGATGGAGCACTGCAGCTGAAAAACTCTGCTGGACGACTCAAAGGTCCTCATGCATTCAGAGTTTTGTTCTGCAGAGAGAAAAAGAAACAGTTGTAAAGCAGTGTCTTTGTTGCAGTCTCAGACAGCAGTCAGTATGATGCAGTCATCTATGTTTGTTTGTGTTGCAGATGTTCAGGCCATGCTCCTGTCTGATGTGTTGGTGTTTCTTCAGGAGAAAGATCAGAAATATGTCTTTGCCTCATTGGTAAGTAGCAGATAGTAAAACCTATTTTGTTGTATTGATTTAGAAATACAATATCTGCTCAGTCTATCCATATATGTGCTCATAAAGATCCAGTCAGATGTGAAACTCTCTGTCCCCAGGACCATCGCTCTACAGTCATCTCCTTACAGAATCTAATAGTCAGAGAAGTGGCCAATGAAGAGCGAGGTAAGTTCTTCTTCTTTGCTTTCTAAACACAACATAGCAGCTAAAATACAAGGGGCACAGATGCGACGCATCAGGCCGAGCAGAGCTCTTTTACCTGCCACACACACTCTGTCTTTGCCGTGTGTTGTTGCTGCAGCGTCACTGTGTGCATACTGAATATAGCCAGGTGATAACGCAGTTGGATATACAGATACACAGAGTTTTGTGAGCATGAAGGCTACAGGCTGGCAATGAATTAATTACTGGGTTTCTTTAACCACAGGATGCATGGATGGATTGATTTACTTTAATGTGAAAAGTACCAGCTATAAAGTTGCTCTGTCACTTCACATTGACTCTTGTACAGTGACATATTAATTTGAACCATTTTGGAACAGATTTTGTTTTACACAGAGTGCAGAGAAAAAAGGAGCAAGCATGTAAAAATGATGGACTGTAGAATAAGGAACGTAGTCTCTTTGACATCATCCAAAGGGTTAAGAGGTAACTTTTTGAAGCTCAGTAGACTGTTGCCAGCTTGGCAGTGCCTGACTTTGCTCAACTCTTGGCTAATCAGAAATGTTCAAAGAGGTCAAGTGTGGCTGGAGCTGAAGCAGGCAGTGAAGCCTGGCTGCTGAAACACACACACACACCTACGTAGTTTGAAACTACCAAGCTGGCTAAGAGGCTAGGCAACATGCTAATCTCATAGACTGAGACAAATACTTATAATGTAATCAGGGTTACTGAATGTCAGTGTTCCATGTATTTCAACCATAACAACACTTACTATACTACTAACTAGCTACTATACTAGCTCATGTGTTTAGGCTGGATTTTCAGACAGTATGATACAAACTAATGTGACTGTTGTTATGAGTCAGTGAATTGGGTAAATGAAGACTGAGCTGACTAATGTTGTGTCTCCTGCAGGTCTCTTTCTGATCACAGCTGGTACAGAAAGACCAGAGATGGTGGAGGTGTTGGCCAGCAGCAAGGAGGAGCGCAACACATGGAGGGACATCATACAGGACACCATGCACTGCATGTGAGAACACACACACACAGTCTCACACAGTCACACACAGTCATTATGTTACAAACTATTTCCAAATTCTTTTAAGTGGAATAATCACTTTTATTTACTGCTTTGTTTTTCTGTGTGTCTTTCTGTGGGATGAGCAAATTAAAAACACAGGAACAGGATGTACTCATTGATTGATTCATTCATTCATTCTTGGCAGGTCTTTGATACAGAGATATCATTAATGGTGCTTTTAGAGGTGTGTTTACACCTGTAGTGTTTGAAAAGAGCAGTAACATGTATCTTTGTATATTCACAATATGATCAGTTCAAACTGTTGTCATGTTTGAGTACTGTATAACTGTCAGTCGTATAGTAAACAGCAGGCTTCAGCTTTTCAAGAAAAATTCAAAATGTAAAACTTTGCTTTCAACGTGAAAGGCATGCTATGCAGGGATTTGATGTTACTGAAGCACAGTGTAAACACGTTGACAGTCAACCCTAGATCCCTCCACCTGACGGACCACAGGGGCCAATCAATGGCCCACTTGTGGCCCCTCCTTCGGAGAACCCATGAATGGACCCATTACCAACCGGCATCTTCAGTTGGCCACAAGGGCTAATTAAGGGCCCTCTCCACCTGAGGGGCCATAAGGGCCAATGATGGCAATATAAAGGGTCAGTTTACCATCAATGACTAGTGGACAAGTGGGCCAGGCATCACTAAATGGCATCTTTGTATTGAAGAAGTCACGCACACACCAGGATGGCACTCTGTGTGTGTGTGTGTAAGTGCCTGTTGCCATGGTAAATCTCCACCTGAGGGGCCACAGGGGCCAATCTATAATTACTAACCGGCATCTTCAATTGGCCACAAGGGCCAATTAAGGGCCGTCTCCACTTGAGGGGCCACAAAGGCCAATGATGGGCAGGGCCAGGCATCACTTTACATTGAAAAGTCACGCACGCACCAGGATGTCTCTCTGTGTGTGTAAGTGTCCGTTGCCATAGTGATTAATGGCCCAACTGCACCCCTCCTCTCCCCCCTCTCCTCTTGGTTCAGCTCTATGGAGGCAGTTGAATTTAATGGAAATGTCCCTGTTAAACTGGTCCATTTTACAGCCATTACAGCCATGCAGGCACCCTAATAACAAAAATAAAACAATTGATTTGATTGAAAAAATTGACTGAAATGTGTCATATTTATAAAGAATAAACCACACTGGACTGAAAGGTTGCACTGAACTCTTTCAAGATGTCTGACTTCTTCAGCATACACCCAACTCTGACATGAAGCACTGAAGCAGTGGAAAAGTTATTTTACTGTCACAATTCAACTGCTGTTTTTTAAAGAGGTCCTTAATTTGTTCGGACAGAGAATAAATCTTGTCAGATGATATTTGAACTTCACACTGAGGCTGTATGTGTGTGTTGATAGGCAGAAAGATGAGGATGAGGGAGTTCCCAGTGAGACAGAAGAAGACAGGAGGCAGCAGGAGAACAGAGCGAAAGAGATTCGAGGTGAGCACTCACATATTGTGTAGTATTCTTTTGTAATTGTCCAGTGTCCTTGCATTCATGTCACTAATACATGAACGTGCGTTTTATTCCAGAGCTTCTACGGAGGAAAGACGAGCAGATCATCAGTTTATTGGAGGAGAAGGTCCACATCTTCAGAGACCTGGCTGACTGTAATCCCAGCTCTGATGATACTAATCCACCAGTCAGGGAGCAGATGTTATTCGTGGCCACACCTGATGATGTCACAAAGGGGGAGCCAATCATAAAGGATGCCCTGAGGGAAGGTGAGCAGAATTCAATGCTTCTATCATGGTGAAATGTTTGTTTCATGTATCACATGTTCCATCTCTCTGTCTCCCTGTCTCCAGTGGAGAGGCTTCACGGTTTGGTCCACAACGGTGTTGGTGGAGCGGGCTACAGTGCACCAGGGGGGCTGACAGGGGGCGGTGCAGGCACAGTGTGTCTGCCCAGAAGAGCTGAGACATTCGGAGGCTTTGACAGTCACCAGATGAGCAGCAGCAAGAGTAAGAGCCATACACACATGCACAGGGACACACATTTAGGAAAGTAAAGGCTCATGTGTCTTTTGGTCAGCAGTCATTCTGTTTTGCTGCTCCAGCTGACAGCAGGGTTACTACAGGCAGATCTCAGTCATCACTCATTGTTTCAGGTTCCTGAGGACTCATTTTATTCTGAGAGCATGACATCCCCCAGCTGACAAACCTAATTATCCTTTACAGCCCTTCAGTCCCTTCACTCCTCTTCTCTCTTCTGTCCTCAGATGGAGAGAAGGAAGAGGGGGATGAACTGCTAGACCTCCGCAGGACTGAGTCAGACAGCATGTTGAAGAAGGTGTGTATGTGTGTTATCTTTGTGTTTTCATTATTTATGTGTGCACTTTGTTCATGGATCTCTTCTAAAAATGAATGTCACAGACTGTGGCTGATAAACACAGCCTGAGGCCAAAAGCTGCTCTTCACTTCAGTGGAATATCTGGTTAACTGAGAAACTCTGAACACATTCACCTGTGAGCTTATTCACCTCTGCTATTTTCCTTATGAATATGTTCTTACAGATGAACACTGTGTGTTTATCAAAACTGTTGAGCCAAATGATTTGTTAAACAAGGAACTCATAGTTTTATTGTTATTTAAATCAGCACTGTCTGGAAGACACAGATGTTTATTACTATAGAATGTGTGGACGTGATGAATTATACGCCAGTGAGTTCCGACCAAGCAATTTGATTGGTCGAGAGGCATTCCATGAGTGCTGATATACAGTACAACATGACTGAGACTTTTAACTCTTCATGTATCACTCTGCTTTACAGCTGTTCTAAACTGTTAATTAGGCAAACATTAACTAGGTAGCTTTCTAACCTTACTGTAGATTGTAGTGTAACAGTGTTCTATAGGCCAGTTGTTTGTCCCTCTTGAGTTGCTGTTGAGTTTCCAGACTCAGCCAAGCAAATTCACATCTGTGCCTGTCCAACATCTCTGCTGTTCACAGATCTACACTTGCTGCTTTCAGCATTATGTTATACCCCTTTTCCACCACATTAGCTACAGCCTGCTTTCCCACTGCCAGTAGCGCACAGCTGTGTACACGGCTCTGCAGCAGACAATTATGCCTCTCTGTGTGTGGGTTTTTTTTCTCTCTTTTTTTTTTTGGTATGTCACATTTTACATTAAAAAACAGGCCAGAGAACAAATTAACAGTAGAGAGCAGCATGCGTGGCTGACAAAATCTTGCTCTGGTCACTTATCTTTTTTTCTTATTCAGAATCTCTTTCAAACTCAGTGCAGACTACTTTGGATCGGTGTTTGAGCTCTGCTTGAAGGAGATAGATGATATGTAGAGGCAGTGCGTAATGTATCTCACAGAATAAGCTGCTACAATTGGTGTGTTCAGCCAGGTGTTGTGTTTCCATCATTGCCACAGGCGACAAATACCCATTACTATTGCAGAGTCTTTTGATGCAGGTGTGAATGCTGATTGTTAGTAGGTGTTAGCGAGTTTTCTGTGCAGTGGAAAAGAGGCTTTACTGTATGTGCTTAAAATGTTAATATGAAGTTTGTATGTGTGTGTGTTTGTGCGTGCTTGCCTCAGGGAGTCACTGCAAGCTTACAGATGTTGCTGAAGAGAAACAATGAGGTAAGTGTGTGTGGCTGCCTCACCTGCTGGCCTGTTGCTAACACTCACTGCAGGGTTAATGGCGTGCTACAATCACAAACACAGTTTTACTGCTTTGGCTTGTTAGCATCATCACAGCAGTAGCTGTCATAAAGACAGGTTGGATTGACTGTTGATTGTCGGCTGTTGTAAAGATTTTGTAACTTGTTAATGCTTAAAATAAAGCTGCACTACCAGGCAGCCAATGGTTAGACTATTATTTAACTATTAATAGGTAGGTTCATTAAGGCTCTTCCTGAGGTTTCCTTTTTTTCCCCCCGTTACAGGGGTTCTTTTTCGGGAGTTTTTCTTTGGGTGATGTGAGGGTCAAAGGGCTTAGGGATTTCGTACACTGTAAAGCCCTCTGAGGCAAACCATGTTTTGTGATAATGGGCTCTATAAATAAAATTGACTTGACTTGACTTAAAAGAGGAGCTCAGTGTACCATAGGAAGTCCCCCGGCACACTAGGTCTATGTCAACCTAACTAGGGGCTGGTTCAAGGTAAGCCTGAGCCAGCCTTAACTATGAGCTTTATCAAAGGTACAAGGTAACTTTACTGTCATTTTTCTTAAATGTTGTTTAAGAAGTGAAATTTTTAAGGTTGAAAAGAGGAAAGTTTTAAGAGGAAAGTCTTAAGTCTGTTCCTGAATGTAGAGATGGTGTTTATGGTTGATGATTATAAAATCTGATCAGGATAAGGTGCTGGCACTTTGGATGAATACTGCACACCTCAATAAAATCAAACCTATGACAGATTTTTGTTTCCATCCCACATGTAACAAAAACAGTGTCCTTTCGTGCTTTTTTGGTTACTTGAAAAGAAAAGCGCAAACATGCAACTCTGAAAAACTCAAACACTTGGTGATACATGCTCACACTTAGTAGTGCTGTTTTTGTTTTCATATGTTGTCTGTTGTTTTTATTGGGGGGCTACTGACAGCAGTGGCTGTCGTAAAGACAACTTGAACTTTTTGATGCTTGGAGTAAAGTTGCACTACCAGCCCACTGTGAGACCAATATTTACCTATTGATATAATGTCACAACTTATTCACAGTAAATATGGCACCAACCACTGTAGGTAAAATATGTGGTAGTCCAAGTGTGATATTTTTTAAAGGCTTCAAAACAAACGTATTTTCTCATTTACCAAAACACATTACTGTGAAGAGTGTACTCTTATTTCTTTGTTCTGTTTCAGTCTACAATTGGCTGTCCTCACCATTGCTCCATCTTCACTGCTGTCTGTCCTCACTGTCTGTGTCCACACTGTTTTTTTTCCCATAAAAGGGTTCTTTTGGTGAGTTTCTCCTTAGTCGCTGTGAGGGTCTAAGGACAGAGGGATATTGTATGCTGTAGAGCCCTCTGAGGCAAACTGTGATTTGTGATAATGGGCTTTATAAATAAAATTGAACTGACTGTCCAGCTTTGCTGTTTTTGACATAAACAAAGCAAGAATTGTCCCGTGAGTGTTGAAAAGCTCTACATGATAATATCACGTTAGAGTGAAAGTTGAACACAGTTGCTGGCATCATTGTTTGCAGAAATCAGGAACCAAATATCTGTATTAATGAGATCTTAAAAATATAATAGCAGAGGGAGACAATATACTCATCTAGGATGACAAACTTGTCCATGTCAAATGACTGGTGAGTCCTAAAATAGCTCGAACTGTAATTTCTGAGTCCTCCATGTGATTGTAACGCCATGTTACTCCAGCAGGTGCAGCACAGTGTGAGCCATCTTCACCAGCTGCTGATTTCACTGCAGGTACCCCCCCCCCCCCCCCCCCCCACATCACACATACACACCATATACAGCTGTGTGTACAACCCCTCATCACCTCCTCCTGTTTCCAGGCTGTGGTGGCTCAGCAGGACTCGTTCATTCAGGACCAGCGGCAGACCCTGAACGACCGGCTCAATTCCAGTTCCTCCAGACACTCGTCCTCCTCCTCACTCTCATCCTCCTCCTCTTTGTGCACCCCGTCCGTCATGGAGCAGGAGAAACACAGGAGTGTGGAGAGACAGCGACAGGAGGCAGCCACACTGCAGGTTCACTTTCACCTCTGCCTCCTCATTAGTCTCCCACAGAATGAAGCATGGCTTCAGTGATCTGAGACATTAGAGCAGGGATACTCAACTTGCTTTGCTTAGGGGCTGCTTTTTCAAAATGACAGGAGGCCGGAGGCAAATCACAGCAGCCCCATACATGTTTTTAGGATTTTAGGACATCAGGGTCTGTGTGTCTACGGTGTGTGTGTGGCATCCTCTACTGGCACTTTTTTTGATCAAGAAGCTCTATTTTGATGCTATTGTATGAACTCTGGCAAAAACAATTCTCAGAGTGAATCAATTTGTTTTAGTGTCAATTAGGAAATGGTTGGGGGGCCACCTGGCACCCTATCGGGGGCCAGATTTGGTCTGTGTTTGAATTCAGTAGCACAAGCATTTATAGTCTTACATTCAACACAATACCTGCATACCTGTGTGCCTTGTTTTAGAAACAGCAGGCGGCATACCAGGAGGAAAAGAGGAGAACAGAGAAGCTATGGGAGCTGAAGGAGAAAGATATGGCAGAGCGGCAGGAGAGGCTCAGGGTGGAGGAGGAGCAGACCGGCAGGAGGCGTCAGGAGCTGATGGAGGAAAGAGAAAAGCTACAGAGGAAGAAAGAGGAGTACCAGAGAGAGCTGGAGAGGCTAAGGGAGGCGCAGCGGAGGCTGGAGAGAGATACGGAGGCTCTCAGGACAGACACGGACAGACTGGAAGCCATGAGGAGAGAAAAGGTGAGAGTCACTCAGAGTGAAGGTGTACCGATGATGCACACCTGCTAATGAAGCCTTGAATGTTATCTGGGCTGAAATCAGGGGGACTGTCATGTTAGCCTGATGCCGTATTCAGAGCAGAGGTGCAGCTCCTCTGCTCCACAACGCAGCTCCCTTTGGTCCTCCGTCTGATCAAAGCTGCTGCTGGTTGACACTGGGCCTCATGCAGTAACATTCTCTTAAATTTCTTTTATATTTTCTCTGAATTTTCTGCTAAGAGAAAACATAAGAGAACTCAATTTCAGATGCACAAATGTTCTTAATCATCCAAATCTACTTTGACCAGGTGTGTTCAATGATAAATCCCACTGATCATAAGTCACCTGTTAGCACAGGTAACACCCCCTAAACGCTGTGTAATTGCAGGTTTTGTGCCATGTGCAAAGACTCTGACACATGAACAAGACTGAAAATATAACACCAAACAAAGGCTACAGTGCAACTGCAACAGTGGTGAAATCGACATAGTGTGAAATAAACTTAAAGTAAAGGTGATTTTTCAGTGTCAAGAAAATCAAAATCCCACTGACAGAACATTTGCTGTGTCAGCAGCAGTGGTTGAGAAGAACTGAAATTCTTTACTTATCCTTAGTAAAAGTACTCATAACACTCTGTTACTACTAAAATATCAGTAGTATACTAAAAATAGTATACTAAAAGTTTTAAAGTAGTATTAAATGTACTTTAAATACATGAAATTAATCAAAATAATAAAAATAGCTATATAATTAAGCAACAAATCTTTTCCACTGTTCTTGTTAGTTTGAATAATAATACTGTTTGCATGAAAAATGATTTAAACAATTATAAAAATATTTTCTAATTAATCAACAAATCTTTTCCACTGATCTTGTTTGTTTTCATATGATTACTGGCAAAAAAAACGTAACAGAACTAGAGATAGAGCAGTGGAGTAGAGAGTATATGACTCTCTAAAGTGTAGTGGAGAAGAAGTGGAAAATGGCATGAGATTAAAATAAATGAAGTAACAAAAGTTCCTCAGATTTGTAATTAAGTACAGTACTTGAGTAAATGTACATAGTTACATTCTAGCTCTGGTCAGTAGAGGTACGCACAGTAACTGAAATTACAGGAACTGGTATCAGTGGACTAAGTTTAGTTGTATTTCTTTAGCTCTGGAATTTAATAATCCAGTCATTATAATTAATCTAAAACATTATCTTAATTTCATTAAATTATATTCATTTAATTAAATTATATCCATGCATTTTTAAATGTTTTAAATGTAAAATAAAACGTATTTTTCTTTGGGCTGGGCAATAGTTTGTGGACTGTGAAAACGATGTTGTTGATGTTGGTGAGACTAGTCATAACATTTTTGTTGCGGTACGGAGTATAATAAACGAGAGGAGCAAGAGCAAACACAGACAAGGGGTTAAATCATATAACGATGATTTTTATGTGCGCAAGGAATGAATGAAGGGAATGGTGTTGAGGGAATGGGTCCTGTGGCTGAGATGGCGGAGGAGGCTGGAGTGGCTTGGAGGAATGGAGCGGCAAGGTGGGTGGTGAGGGCTGGAGAAGCTGGAGGGAATGGTGGGGCTGGTGAAGTGCTGCAGATCCGTGCAGGTGAGCGATGAGGTTCCAAACACAAAGGTGGTGGGGGCTGGGCGCTGAGGCGGCAGGTACTGAAACAAGCATAGAAATACCATAAGCGCAAAAAATCTCAAAGTAGTAGCGGTCTCGAGAAACACAGGAAAAAATACTCATGAGATTTGGCCAATATACCAAGGGTAAGGTGGAAAGACAATCTGGCAACGAACAGGAGAGAAGCCGCGGTATATATGCTGCAGGTTGATCACTGATGAGGAGCAGGTGAGGAAGTGAGCCGTGAGCTCCAGCACCCAGAAGCCACGCCCAGCCCCTGGAACACAGCAGAACAAGAAGACAAAACAAGCACACAGATACACAATAAAAAGCACTCCTAGACAGAACAAAACCACCACAATTTTCTTTCATCTCAGAGAAGAACAAAGTAAGAAAACAATGGTAAATTCCCAAAATCAGTGGCTAAAAACAAAATAAGAGCAAACAGTGGATAGGAACAAAAACAAGAGAAAATTTGCTTGTATATTGTTTTTTGCACAAGGCCCAATGTGTGGAGCTTTGCTCATGTCCAGCTGAGCTCACAGGACTCTTTAAGAAGCTTTTTTCATCCAAAAACAGCTGTGTGGTGCACAGTGAACTTCTGATAATATTCTGCTAATTACAGAGCCTGTCTCTTTCAGCACATTGTCCCCAGTAGGAGTTTATAAAGAATGTGATTGTGAAATTGACAGGTAAAAATCACAGGCCATGCAGGATAACAGCTTCTGGGGGAAGTGTCTGCGTTTCAATGTAGTTCTTGCCAAAATATGACTGTGTTAAATAAGAACAGAGAGACATTCTGAAGAGAAATGAAGTGATGAGACTGACTGGAAACAAACCTCCAACTCTGACACAGTTATCTGGAAGAGAAAATGAAGATGAGCAGTGAAATTATTGCCAAACTGTCTGTAAACATCAGTTGGTTTACAGCTTCACTCCCTACTTTATTACTCACAGCTGTTTGTGTTGTGAGGGCTGTGCTTTAGATAATGTGGATAAAACGTTGGTTCAGTCAGCTGACTGCTCATGTTTCTGCTCTGTGGTCACTGTGATCACACACACACACACACACACACACACACACACACACACACACTATCATAATGTGGATACAGTGTCATTAATAGTGAAGGAGCTATAAAAATAAAACTCCAGTAGTGACAGATCCTCACTGATTGATTGATCGACTGATCAACTGTAAAAATGAAGGGAAATGAATAAGACAGCGAGCAAATGCTGATTTGTATCTTGGCTTGGCAAGGATGCACAAAGCTTTAGTGGCTCCACTTAAGCCTAATTACCATCCCTGCAGCAGGACGACCTCATGGGAACAGACAGATGACATACCTCTCACAGTGGTTGAGGCTGACTGGACAGTCCGTCCCAGTAAGCAGAGAGACTCCTCTGTATGGGATAACTGGTGGGTTTGCCTTGTAAAGGGTAAAATAATTCGCATAGGAGACATTATTGATAAATGACATGATATCAATGATCCATACAATGAATGAACTGAGGGTCATTCAAACAGTTCAAATACTTTGATAACAGTTCGTGAACGATCTTTTTTTCATACCAATATTATGTGAACCATTTTTAAAAAAGAAAATTACGTGACACATCATTGTGTTTCAGCTCTTTGGCATTTTTACATACTCAAAACAGGTTCATAACATAAAAATCTAAACTTATTTATGACAGTGTGGTTTAACTTAAAGGTTCCATATTTTAAAAAGTCAGTTTTCCATTTCTTTTTTATCATGAAGCAGGTGAAGGGGCTGTATGTAAAAATTGTGAAAGTATCAAAGCTGTCTGTCCACAGAGACATGTCAACAGGCTGCACTCAGAAACTGTGCCTTTATATTAGTACTTCTGTGAATTTGTGATGTCACAAATTTACTATATTGACCAAATCATCATAAAGTTGCATTAACAATAACAATATCTTACAGGTAGAAAACTGCCCACTGTTTTGAAGGGAGGTACTTTCATTTGGCAAACTAGTTTATTTCTGTTGTCATTTTCAGTTGTAACTGTACATTATAAAGATAGAGTTAAACATGGGAGACCTGTGCTTATTTTATGAACTGTGTTTTGTTAACATCTTTAATAAAATAAATCTACCGGCACAGAAGCTAAGCAATGTCCTGCTGTGGATGCAGCAAAGCATACTTTAGCTACCAGCTCAGTGAGTAAAGTGACTCAAAATTGTACAGAGAACCACTAAAACCAAGTGTATGAGACAGAAGGGGAATACAGGTCCATTTAGACGTGTGAGACAAATCATGTGTTGTTGAACATTAAAGCATGGAAATACTATGTAAATATGCTGTAGTAGAAATCCCACATTAAAGTACCTGAATATTAGCAGATGGGATGTTTACGTTTTCTGTTTCAGCTCCTTAGTTTCATGTTTTAGCCATTTTGAGTTTGTTTTTTATGCTACAGGTTCCAGAATGAACATCCTCTACAGCCCACAGCAGCCTTGTGTCTCTGTGAGGCCCCACCCAGATCTGTGGTGCTTCATAACACTACATAAAATCACAAAAAACACTTCCCTCAAGGGTGTTATTACTGGGTTAAAGATAAAACAGTACAGTTCTCTGTGGCTTCATGTCTCTCTGCATACTTTACAGTCAGAGCAGCCGCAGAGGAACCAACGGATTCCCTCCATCACCTCTGAGGACTCCATAATGTTCCACAGCACTTGCTCTCTGGATCTCGATTCAAATGAAGCAGCAGAGCAGCCAAAAGAGGTAAAATATTGTCCTCCTATTTACAGAAGGAGAACAGACCAGTGTGTTTGTTACAGTTTAGTTGGCTGCTATGAGTCCTATAAGAAGTGTTCTTTGTCTGCATTGCAGTTTGAGCTCTCATCCTCTGCCCCAACCAAAGAACCTTTTCTCCGCATTGGATCCAAGAGGATGGGCAAAAGCTTTAACCCCTTTTCCTCGTCAGCCTCCTCTAAGCCTCAGGGAGCAGAGAAGGAGTCCCAGCTCCCCACCAAACTGCTCCAGCTGACCAAACCCAAAGAGAAGAAGGACAAGAAGAAGAAGAAGAAGAAGGGCGAAGGAGAGCAAAGTCAGACAGGTACCATCAACAAAGTATATCCATCCTGTTTCTCTAGTGTCTTCACCTGGAATATCTCTGAATGTTGCTCTTCACTTAAACACGAGCCACTGTGGACAGGGAAATGCCTCATTTTTCATCGACTGTGAACTAAATCAAGAATCTAAATTGTTATTAGAGAGTGTCAGATTTGCAGCAAATGAAAGTTTCCTTTAGGGGAGTGTTTCTCAAAGGGGGCAGTACCACCCCAGGTGGCGTTCCGAGGGTGTTGCAGGGCGCATAAGCAATACTTTTAAAAGGGAGCCTTTGATGTGTTCTTCCGCAGCCTTTGTGTATATATGCCTTGAGAGAGAGAAAGGGGCAGTCAGTGTTGTACTGCTGAAGAGCCACTTCCCTAAACTTTGTCGGCCCCAGAGAATTTTAGACAGGACCCTGTGTCTGTCAGACTAAACAGCAGACTGTAGGATACAACGTTTTTTCCCTCAAAACATTACAACTTTATTCTCAACTCCTTAGAGATCTCAGATATGGGGAGTATTTTTTTACCGTGTAGAAAGCATGGATGTATTATAAGGAAGTAGAAAGTTTAGAATATGAGAAAAAAATTTTGCTTAAATACACTTGAGCTACAGTCCAGGGGTTTATGAATGAATTCTAATGAGTTACTGTGCTGTGACATGAAGAGCTGTCGTATGGAATTTTAAAGAAGTTACTTCTTTAAGCAAAATAGCAAGACTGAAGGGAAAATCATGTCAACGTGTGTGTTGATATATATGAAAGCAATGCAGAAAGCCTTAAAGATTTACTGCATTATGTTTCATTATATTTTCATATTTATAATTGTTACTTGGCACCTGAAATTTATTTCCCCCCACCTAAAAAATACATTTATACCAGAAATGTGTGCATGGAAATTCACCAGGAATAAAGGGTATGAAATTTTGACACACCAAATTTCCCCAGGAGGCCCTCTAGAAAAAACAAAACAAAAAAACTAGCTACTATTTAAGTGTTTGTGCTGGACTGTTTCTCGACCGGGTAATGACTTGTGTCTTCATGTCTCTTCAGAGAGCAAAGCTGCAGTGATGTCAGATCCTCAGAATGATGGAACTTCTTCTGCTGACGACCTGAACGCTGCACATGTGAACTTCTAACCTTCCTGAGAAAGCAAACAGGACCCCAGGTGTTCCCTAATTCTCTGTTTGGATATAAAATGCCTATGTCTTAGCTGACTGCCTGGCCTCTGGACACTGTCCCTGTCTTCCTGTCGGACAGGATGGAACATCATGGGCAAGAAGCAAACTGTATGACAGTCTGACTTACCTGCGTGTGTCCCAGGTCAACAACAGTGATGAGTTCCTCTTGGAGACAGCAGATGGATTCATGCTGAGCTGATGACTCATTCAGGACTTTATTCACAAAATGTTTCCTCCACAGCCGTCTCTCAGTGAGAGATGTGACTGAAGGCTGAGGAGGATCAGCCGAGCAGTGTGACAACATGTTGTGCAGTTCCTCCTGCTGCCAGTCCGCAGACTGTGTGTAAGATCATGTCACATGGTGCTTCAGGTCAAACCTCCACAAGACTTTAACTCTTTGAAACCAGGAATGTCATCACTTTTCTTGTGCTGCTTTCAGACACCTTTCACAAGTATTTAAAGCTTTGAAACCTAAGCAAATTGGTACAAATTCTTTCAAAAACATGGGAAAAAGCAATGAGCAACTTGGTAAGAAATGTTCCACAAATTGCAAGAAAGAAGTAGATTTAGATTTTTTTTATAACTGAAGAAAAATGGCTCTATATATTTAGAATTATCATAAATATGAAAGAAATCAAGCCAATTTGCTGAGGTTTCAATAGGTTAAACTGTAATTTTAACAAGAACCAATAATGAGTGCCATTTCTATAAAGTATTGCTGTTACTTTGAAAGCCTGTGTTGACTCCTCAGTTTTTGTGATTGGTTGCAGTCTTGGACCTGGACTGATTAACTCAAGCAACTTTTAATCTGAAGGGAAAGTTCACCCAAAAATGAAAATTCAGTAATTATCTACTCTCCCTCATGCTGATGGACAGTTGGGTGAAGTTTTCTACTTCACAAAACAGTGCCGCAGGTTCAATAATTAAGGCAAATGGTGACAAACTGTCTGAAATAGGAAAAAAAAGTTATACTATAGCATATCGTCAAAAATAGCATAAAAAAAGGCATACTGTAACATGTCGTCCAAAATAGCATAAAAAAGACATACAGTAGCATGTCATCATAAATAGCATAAAATAGTCATATGACAGCATGTCATCCGAAAAAACATGAGGTCATACTATAGCTTGTCGTTCAAAAGAGAATAAAAAAGTCACTTTAGCATGTCGTTTAAAAAGCATTAAAAAAGTCATACAATAGCATGTTGTCCAAAATAACAAAAAAAGCCATTTTTATACTATTCAAAAAAGCATAAAAAGGTCATACTATAGCTTGTTATTCAAAATAGCATAAAAAGTCATACTATAGCATGTCGTCCACATTAGCATAGAAAAGTCATACTATAGCATGTCGTCCAAAATAGCACAATTTTTATAATATAACTTGTCGTCAGCAATAGCATTGAACTTAAGCATGTCGTCCAATACACCATAAAAAAAGTGATACTATACCCATGTCGCCCTAAATAGCATAAAAAGGCATATTATAGCAAGTCATCCAAAATATCAAAAAGTCATACTATAGCATGTCATTCAAAAAAAACAAAAAAAAACCAAAAAGGTCATACTATAGCATGTTGTCTAAAATAGCATAAGAGTCATACTATAGTATATCGTCCAAAATAGCATAAAAAATCCATACTTTAGCATGTAGTTCAAAAAAGGATAAAAAGTCAAAGTATAGCATGTCGTCCAAAATAGCACAAAAAAGTCACACTATAGCTTGTCTTCCAAAATAGTTGAAAAAAAGTTTACAGCATCTACAGTCTACAGCATGTTGTTCAAAAATGAACAAAATACTATAGCCAACATACTATAGCCATCATCAGAAATAGCATTAAAAAGTCACACTTTAGCATTTCGTTCAAATACCATTAAAAGTCATACTAAAAGATGTTGTCCAAAATAGCATGAAAAAAGTACCATAGTATGTTGTCCAGAAGGGCATGAAACACTAATACTAGAGCATGTTGTCAAAAATAGTGTGGCGAGAGACAGGTGTGAGAGTATAAGAGTTTTTGGTCAGATTGTACACTTCAACTATATTGTTGCCAACAACGCCACCTGGGGAGTTTCGCCCCAGGAATTAGTTTTAAACCAATTTCACCTTTAAGGCACACAGTTCATTTTACTCAAGGCAGAGTAGACACGGTTCCGTTCAAACAAGCATTCTTTATTTTAACAATCGATTTAAAACACTAAAAACACCATTCACACAGGGACAAATCAACGGGGGGAACTAAATGAAAGCCTAGGCTTACCGGGGTGCGTGGGCTACTGACTGATGCGGAGAATCCCCAACCAAAAATATAAACACCCAAACACACGTGACAGTCACACACAGCACACACTCTGTGAGGAAACCCAGAACCCCAGGGAGCACAGCACACGAGAAGGGAGGGGGGGACCCCGCCACCAGGTCACCACCACCACCACCACCAGACCTCAGCAACTAAAGAGGAAAACAAAAGAAAATTAGTGGGGTCTCAACAAAATTCAACGAACAGAAATATCCAAAACTTATATACAAATCAGAAACTAAACAATACAAACTACCAACCACAAATGAAAGAAATAAAGACAAATACTGAAAGAATAACCCTCGACCCAACCAAAATATCAAAACCAAAGAAATTAGATAAATTAGGCAAACAGGCAGAGAAACTAAATAAGTAACTAATGAGAACAAAAACAAAAGAAATAAATGTGGGGAGGGATCTAACCCCACTATTCAATCACTACATTGAAATTGGTGAATTAATGGTGATTAAAACCTTGGTGCAGAAGCAAAGAAAAACAGGAAAAGCAAAAACAGAGAGCATAGCATCAAAAGCAGCACCTAAAACAAGGACAAAGAAGCAGCGGTCAAAAGCAGCAAGACAAGCAGCAAGACAAAGCAGCAGCGGTAAGACAAAGCAGCAGCGGTAAGACAAAGCAGCAGCGGCCCCCTGTAGCTGTGGCGATGTATCACTTTAAACCCGCCGCACCCGATCAGTTGATGCCGACGTCACTCGCGCACTGTTGGGCAGCTGATGCTCATACACTCTTGTGCGGCTGGGATCTGAGGACCCGACAAATCATCATCTACACATTCACACGTGCTTATAACAATTAGGAATGCGGGAGGCTACATACCGGTTAGCAGAGTTGGCTGGGTATGACACACCAGAGGAAAAGGGAAAGAATCGCGCAGCTACTGGCGTTCACCTACAATCATGCAATTGTTAGCCACGGTCATGACTAGCAGTTTACAGAGAGGGAGAGAAACTTAGCGCAGCAGGCCATCTAGGTGACACACACACACAGGAGTCTCTGGAAGCCCCAAGTCAGCCGCTCTGCATGACACACAAACATTAGCTCCTGGCCACATGAGCCGAAAGCAGCAGGTGAGCAGACAAACCGCGTTACCTGTCCAAGCACAAAAGTCTGACCCGGAAGTGACGTCACCATCAGGAGCTGCGAGAGAGAACTGGCAGGGAGGGATCGGCCCCTTTTATAGGAGGGTGCGCCTCTGGTGGTTGGCTGTGGTGCTAATTAGGCAGGCTCACCCACAGGTCTCTATACTGCCACAATAGCATATAAAAATCAGACTATTGCTATCATCCGAAATAGCATAAAAAAGGCATACTATAGCATGTCATCCAAAATAGCATTAAAAAAGCTATACTATATGTAGCAGAGAGAATCTGAGTTAGAGGCTGCAGACTGCAGCCTCTCCAAAAAGTAGGTCAGCTCCTCCCCTTTCCCAACCCCCCTAAATTGGCAGCCTACTTAAGACACCTGTGGCATAAAGGCTGCCTTTCTCTTTGTTTGTGCCTGGTGGCTGCCACATGGTCATGTCTCTGAGTTTACTGTCTGTTGTGCACTGATGGCCTGGTCGTCGTGGTGTCCATTAAAATGGATTTGAGTGGTGAATTGTTCCAGACTGATTGAAGGACATCAGGGTGATTGTAGTACCTGCTCAGACACAATCAGCTGCTGTTTTGTTTTGTTCTGTTTGTTCTGTTGAGATGAGTGTTTGTCTTAGGTTTGGTTTTGTAAGCATAAATAAGGCATACTATAGCATGTCATCTGAAATAGCAAAAATTCATACTATAGCATGTTGTCAAAATACTATAAAAAAATCATACTATAACATGTAGTCCAAAAAAGCATTAAAAAGTCATACTATAGCATGTGGTCCAAAATTGGTGAAAATTTCATACTGTGGCATGTTATTGAAAATAGCATAAAAAAGACATACTATAGCATGTCATACGAAAATAGCATAAAAAAAGTCTATGCTATAGCTTGTTGTCCAAAATAGATGAATAAAGTCATACTGTAGCATGTCATCCATAGTAGCATAAAAAAGTCATACTGTAGTCATACTATGTCGTTGAAAAATAGCATAAAGATATTCTATAAAATGTCACCCTAAATAGCATAAAAGAGGCATACTATAGCATGTCATCCAAAATAGCACAATTTTCATACTAAAACATGTCATTCAAAAAAACAAAAGGGTCATACTATAGCATGTCATCCACAATAGCATTAAAAAAGTCATACTATAGCATGTCATTCAAAATAGCATGAAAAAGTCATACTAAAACCATGTTGTTCAAAAAGTACAAAAAAGTCATACTATGCTATTTCTGACAACATGGTGTTGTCAGAAATAGCATTAAAAAGTCACACTTTGGCATGTCGTTCGAATACCATTAAAAGTCATACTAAAAGATGTCCTCTGAAATAGCATAAAATAGTCATACTACAGCATAGCATCCGAAATAGGTGAAAAAAGTCATACTACAGCAGATTGTTCAAATAGGTGAAAAAAGTCATTCTGTAGCATGACGTCCAAAATACCATTAAAAAAAGTCATACTGTAGCATGACATCCAAACTATCCTAAAAATGTTATACTGTAGAATGATGTTCAAAATATCATAGAAATTTCTATAGCATGTCATCTCAATTAGTATAAAGAAGTCTTACTATATCATGTCTATCAAAAGAGTTTAAAAAAGTCGTACTATAGTATTTCATCCAAAGTAGCATGAAAAAGTCGTACTATAAATATCATCCAAAAAGGTATAACAAAACTCACACCATAGTATCTCGTCCAAAATACCATAAAAAAAACATAATATTATAGCATGTCGTCCAAAATAGCACATAAGTGTCATATTATATCATGTAATCCTAAATAGCAACTAAAACCCGATACTACGGCATGTTGCCCAAAATAACATGAAATGTACATGTGAGTGTGTGTGTGTGTGTGTGTGGTTACTATAAAGAGAAACCAGAAAAACAACATGCATGTTAGTTATTAATCAAACGTGCAATAATACAAACAATAGGTATAAATAACACAATATTATCCACTGCAAAAATCAATCATTTCAATATAAAATATTAACAATGAAGTACCAAAGCAGAAATGAATGAAATCAATAGGATACTGAAACTGAAGTTATGTCAAAGAACATGATCCAAATACAGTGGTCAACTGTAAGGGACCGTCGACAAATAGCCGTCTCTCAGCTCAAACAGGCTCTCACATACTGTTACACACAGAGGGTGAGGTAAGGAAATGCGCGACGGTCCCTAAATGGACCGTCGGCTGGATACACTCGCTAACACACCACAAATAAAACAAATAAATAAATAAATAAATGAAAACTCCGCATGCATGAAGACACAGCGGTGCATTACACACAAAATTATAGCCACTTTTTTTGACAAAAGTTGTTCATAACACTATTCCAGCATATGTCCGTCAAGTATCAAAAAACACCGGAGCCTCGTTACAGCAACACTAGCGACTGTCAAACTAATGGATAGTCACATCCTCATGGACGCACACAAGGGAGTACACCAATCCTAGTCAACCTTCATGAGTGTCTGTGCTAAATTGTCCATCAGTGAAGTGTGGCGACATGCTTCTCTCTCCGTCTCAGACCGACAAAAGCCCACGAAGCTGCAGAACTGATACTAACTAACTAATGAAGATTGACAGGTAAAGGAGGATCGTGATTGGTGCAAAGTTGATAGATCCTGGCAACGTCTGTTTGCGCGAAGTACGCATGACAAGTGGATGGCCTTTTGTACACAGCCGCCCCCAACTTTGTGGAGCAAAGTTGAAACAGTGAAGGTCAGCCAGGAGTATCTTGTGGGAGAGCTGGGAGCCTGATAAGCTTAGCTACAGGCCGCGTATATGTCTTTTCTCTGACCTGTACCTGTGCAGTCCGCACTCTGCCATCAGCACTAGGAATGACTGCAGTGACTTCTCCAACTGGCCATAGGGCACGTGGTACTTGCTGATCAACAATAAGGACGATCGTGCCAACAGTCAGATCCTCTGTCTCCTGGTGCCATTTCGATCGCGTTTGGAGGGAGGGCACATAGTCTCTAATAAAGTGGATCCAGAACTGATCTGTCAAAGCTTGGCACTGTCTCCATCGACGACGGCTGAGGAGGTCTGTGTCTGGATAGATGACTTGTGGTGTTGATGGATCAGGCCGCCCCATCAGCAGCATATTGGGAGTGATTGGATCTGGATCTGCCACATCTGATGAGGTGTAGCCCAGTGGCTTGGAGTTGACTATACTTTCCACCTCGATGAGTAGTGTCCTCAAGACTTCTTCTGTCACGCTCTGAGATCCAAGGGTTGCATGTAGGGCAGACTTGATGGATCGGATCTCACGCTCCCAGGAACCACCAAAATGTGGTGCATGGGGGGGGTTGAACCTGAAGTGAATCTGCTGACTGGCAAGTTGTGACTGCAGAGCTGGAGTGAGAGCCTCAAAGGCTTCTTTGAGCTCAGAACTGCCGCCTTTGAAGTTCGTACCTTGGTCAGATATCAACTCAAATGGCTTTCCTCTTCTCGCAATGAAGCGACGCAGTGCCAACAGGAACGAGTCTGAATCCATAGCAGTTAGCAGATCCAGGTGTACAGCATGGATGGTTAAGCATTTGAATATAATGCCCCACCGTTTCTCAGTGCGTCTGCCAATCTTTATGATGTACGGTCCAAAAAAGTCTACTCCTGTAGAATAGAATGCTGGGAGATGGAGCCGTAAGCTGGAGGGTGGAAGGTTAGCCATTTTGGGGGTGACTGGCTTGCTACGCCATTTCCGGCATTCAGGACAGTTGTGCTGATGTTTACGGACAGCCTCTCTCCCTCGGAGGATCCAGAAACATCTCCGTATCTCAGCAAAAACTCTCTCAGGTCCTGGGTGTGCCAACCGTCGGTCAAAGTCCTGGATGAGGAGTTTGGTGATGTGATGATGAGGATCAAGAACAACTGGATGCTGAGTATCCTGGCAGAGTTGATCACATCTGCGGAGCCGCCCCCCCACACGGATCAATTGGGTTTCTTGATCGAACTCAGGGGCCAAGGTAAGTAATCTGCTGCCTGTGGGTACTGGTTTCTGGGATGACAGAGGGCGAATTCCTCTGGGAAACAGTCTTTCTGTACTTTTCTGTAGAGCGCCTGTTCAGCCTGCTTGTAGTCATCTGCTGTTGGGGTCGAGGTGGTGGCCGCCCCGTGACGTGCTTGAACAGAAGCCTCAAGCAGCTCGCTGAAGTTGTTGAAGGTACTAGCATCAGGCAGATATGGATCAGTGGTCATGGATATGTGTCCACAGAAGTTGGATTTGCGCAGTTCAACTGAGTCGTCAGATGAGGAGATGTCTGGAGACTTTGGCCAGAACGATTCATTCTGCCACAGGAATGAAGGTCCACAAGTCCAGCGATTGTGTCCAATGAGCTGTGACAGTTTCAGACCTCGGGTTATGTCATCAGCAGGATTATCTCCTGAGCTAACATATCGCCAAAGACTGCCCTCTGTCAACTCCTGGATGTCCGCAACTCTAGAACCTACAAACACCTTATAACGACAGGATTGTGACTGTAGCCAGTTCAGGCCTGTAGTAGAATCAGACCAGTAGGTGATGTTGAAGATTTGGAGGGTGAGTTCCTTTTGCAGGACGGCAGCGAGTTGTGCCCCAACGTGAGCAGCACAGAGTTCAAGCCTTGGAATGGACTGCTGGCGGACTGGGGTGACTCGGGATCGTGCTGCCAGGAATGCAACTTGGATTTCACCTGACTGGTCCACGGTGCGAAGATAAGCTACAGCCCCGTATGCTCTCTCTGACGCATCTGAAAAGACATGGATGCTTTGGGTGCAAGTTGAGGCATCTGTCTCTGGATGAACATAGCATCTGGGAAGCGAGATGGAAGAAAGCTGTTGCAGTTCATTCTCCCAGGCATGCCACAGCTGCAATAGGTCCTCTGGCAGCTGTGGGTCATCCCAGTCTCGTCTTTTATCCCATAGACGCTGCACCACTATTTTTGCTCGAGTGGTGTAGGGAATGAGCAAACCTATTGGGTCATATTGTCTGGCCAGGACCCGATAGATGCTGCGCATAGTGGTTTCAGGTTGCAGTGTGGCGGATCTGGTAGGTGATAGTGTCTGATGAACAGTGCCACAACAGTCCCAGAGCCCGCTCTGTTGGATCAGCTCCGTCAGGTGATAGCCACAGCTCACAGCTCTCCGATCTTAGCTCTGATGGCATGTCAATGAGGATGTCTGGAACATTGGTAGCCCACTGGCGTAGCTCAAACCCGCCTGAGAGGAGGAGCTGCTGTAGCTTGTTGACAAGTCTCGGCTTCTGATAGAGAGGTGAAGCTCTGAAGGAGGTTGTCCACATAGAAACAGTGCTCTATCGTGTGTCGGGTATCTTCACCTGGGCTGCTGTGATCCAAGACATGTCTTTGCAGGGCATAGGTCGCACAGCATGGACTGCATGTAGTGCCAAATGGCAGCACTTGCCATTCGTAGACGTCAGGGGCTCTGCTGCGATCCATGTCCCTCCATAAGAATCGGACAAAGGGCTTGTCGTGAGGTAGCAGGCGGACCTGATGAAACATCCCTTTTATGTCGCTGCTCACGGCGATGGGATGCTCTCTGAAGCGGAGCAGGACACCAAGCAGAGTGGGTCCTAGCGTAGGTCCTGGAAGGAGGTGTTCATTCAGGCTGGTACCTTGGTATGTGGATGAACAGTTAAACACTATGCGATCCTTGCCGTTATGACGAACCATGAGATGAGGTATGTACCAGGAGCTGATAGTGGCTTGTACTTCCTCAGAGGTGAGTTTGTTGACGTAGCCTGCATCCAGCAATTTCTTTACCTCGTTGTTGTAAGTGTTTGCCCTAACAGGATCTTTAGCGAGGTGTTTTTCTGTGCTACGCAGGTGACCTAGCACCGAGTCCTTTGATGAATGAAGTGATGGGAGTTCTTCTTTCCATAGCAGAGGTGTAGCGTACCTTTGAATGCCATCGACTTCCACTCTGATGGTTTTCTTGTCCAGCATCCTGACTGCTGCAGTGTCTTGCTTCGATCTGGTAATGAGTTTTTCGTTGCGATATGGCAGAACATCCATCTGCCAGAGTTTAGTGACATGACTGAAAAGTTCTGCAGAAGGAGTCTGTGTGTTGATCAGCAAGCACTGAGGAGTGGAGGACTGGTGCATGAGGACTTTAGCAGGACCTTGAAGAGTCCAACCAAGGCGAGTCTTGAGAGCTGCTGGTCCACCTGGAGGCCCTAAGTGCACAGGCTCAACTGGGGTGAGGAGATGATGAGGATAATCAGAGCCAATAAGAAGCAATGGCTGTGCTTGGCTGAAGGAATGGAGGGGCAGTCTCTTGAGGTGACGGTAGGTCTTCTGTAGGGCCTCAACCGGATGTGAATGTTTGGAGAGGCCTAGCTCCATTGCTGTGAATGCTTTGTGGATACGGAACCTTTTCTGAGGCTGACAGGCAGATGACACAGAGAAGGAGACTGACCTTCCTGATACAGTCCTAATATCTTGGCGGATGGTTCTGAGTGCCAGTTCCTCACTCTCCCCTTGCAGTCCTGAGTTCCTGAGCAGCACTGTGGAGGAGTATAGTGCGCTCAGACCCGTCATCCAGGATGGCATATGTCTCAATACTCCTTTGTCCGTTGTAGAGACACTTTAACCATTTTCAGCAGCACACAGCTACTTCTCCAAGATGGATCTAGGTAGTATGTCACCGGCTGAACAGTTTCTGGGCGTGATATCTCTGGTCGGATGGATTTCGAGGAGTTAACTTCATGCAATACTTCCAGGTGAGTTTGGTTGCACTGCTGACATTTGGCCTTGAGATAGCACTGTGCTGCCTGGTGCTCTCTTCCACATCTCCAGCATCGCTTCCCTGTCTTGATCCATGTCACTTTTTGCTCCTTTGTGAGTTTCTTGAATTCTGAGCACTGGTTGAAGTAATGTTCGATGTTATCACAGAATGGGCAATACTTCTTAGGTTTCTCTGGTTTTGACTGGGCAGGCTGTAGAGGTTTGGCAGACTCTGATGCTTTTGCTGGATTGTCATATCCAAGCAGGACGGTGGTGGATCGTGCTGTAGTCTTCTGTTTGGCTTTTGCATTTCTCTGACGGTCAAGGCGCCCCTCTTGTGATGGCCATAAGTGATGGGCTGGTACATCATCATCCTGAACGCGGACTTCATACTCCAACCATTCGGAAAAATCCAACAAAGTGGGAATAGGTTTACGAAGGGATTGATGAAGCGCTTGAATTGTGCTCTCAAGTCATGTGGCAGCTTTGACAAAAGGCGTGAGATGTGAGAACCACATTCTAGCTCCGTTTGTCCTTCTTTCCCTAGCTGGTCCAACATCCCAACTAGAGCTCTCACCTTCAGAGCGAACAGGCGGAATCCTCTACCATCGCCACTTTTGACTGCAGGTTCAGCCAAGACTTCAGTGATGCGCTGCAGGGCCAATTTGTGAGGCTGGCCATACAGTTCGATCAGAGAGTCCATGGTCTTGGTGTAGGGATACCTGCTGTTGCTGTATGAGTCTGCAACTAGTAGGGCGTCTTCCAGCTTGAGGTGATCGACGAGTATCTGATACTTGAAATGCTCAGTAGCATCTTCAGGGAGGATGTTGTCAAGAGCTATCTTGAGGCGAGCAAACTGTCAAGGGTCATCTTCCGTAAAATATGGAATGTGAGGCTTTGGTCCACGATATGTAGTCTCCTGAGGTGGGGGAGAGCGTGGTTGATTGTAGTGTCGCCAATCCCTTGAACCTGCAGGTGGCAGATGAGGTTGGTCTGCTGTCAGACGATGAGAGCTAGCAGGTGGCCTATATGGGGTATATGGCTCCATGTATTCTGGTGTGGGCTGCCTGCTTAATGGAGTACTGTAGTCGGGTCTAATGTTCATGTTCCTGAAATGCTCACTCAGTCCAGTAACAACTGCAGGTCGGAGATTCCTTTGAGGTGAGTCCTGAGCGGCTTCGCTGACAGGAGGGAGGTATGACACTGGCGGCGGAGGCGGAGGAAATGGCTCACCATCCTGATAAGGATATAGTGGTGGAGATACATCTGGCCATGGCACGCCCAGCAGCATGTCTTCATCTGGAGGACTGGAGTGTGCTCTAGCATGTTGCAGTGGAGTGGAAGCAACATCTGGGGCTGGACCTCTGCCGAAGGAGGCTCCGCTGTCCTCTGGCTGGTAACTATATTGTCGACTGGGAGCATTGATGAAGGAGGCAGGCGGTTGATAGGCAGGGGATGGTTGTGGAGAGAGAGCGCTGATGAGGGTTTGCATCTCCTGCCTGAGTTGGTTGTTGTGTCCTCCCTCATTTCTCTCAAGGCTGATAAGACCACTTCAGGGACAGGATGCTGATATGACTGTCGGTGACTGTGAGAAGTAAGATGAGCTGTGACTCGATGCTCACTTTCTCCCTCGGTGGAGTGGTCATAGAGAGTGTGGGGCTGAGGTAGCTGTCGTCTCGGCAGAGCCACCAAGAAGTCATCCAGGTAGCGAGGTCGGCGAACATCACGGCGAGGGCGAGTGTTATCAGGGAATGCCATCGTTGAGCTGTGGGAACTGCAGATCCGGCTCGAAGGACCATGAATGAATTTAGGAGCTGACTCTGAATTACTGCAATCACCACAGGTTGTCCGGTTAGAACATCATGGCTTAATGACAAGATGAAAGAATCCACACTCTCTCTCTCTCTTATGACCACTCATTTATTGTAGAAATGGGTGTACATGTGAGTGTGTGTGTGTGTGTGTGTGTGTGTGGTTACTATAAAGAGAAAACAGAAAAAAACAACATACATGTTAGTTATTAATCAAACGTGCAATAATACAAACAATAGGTATAAATAACACAATATTATCCACTGCAAAAATCAATCATTTCAATATAAAATATTAACAATGAAGTACCAAAGCAGAAATGAATGAAATCAATAGGATACTGAAACTGAAGTTATGTCAAAGAACATGATCCAAATACAGTGGTCAACTGTAAGGGACCGTCGACAAATAGCCGTCTCTCAGCTCAAACAGGCTCTCACATACTGTTACACACAGAGGGAGAGGTAAGGAAATGCGCGACGGTCCCTAAATGGACTCGTCGGCTGGATACACTCGCTAACACACCACAAATAAAACAAATAAATAAATAAATGAAAACTCCGCATGCATGAAGACACAGCGGTGCATTACACACAAAATTATAGCCTCTTTTTTGACAAAAGTTGTTCATAACACTATTCCAGCATATGTCCGTCAAGTATCAAAAAAACACCGGAGCCTCGTTACAGCAACACTAGCGACTGTCAAACTAATGGATACTCACATCCTCATGGACGCACACAAGGGAGTACACCAATCCTAGTCAACCTTCACGAGTGTCTGTGCTAAATTGTCCATCAGTGAAGTGTGGCGACATGCTTCTCTCTCCGTCTCAGACCGACAAAAGCCCACAAAGCTGCAGAACTGATACTAACTAACTAATGAAGATTGACAGGTAAAGGAGGATCGTGATTGGTGCAAAGTTGATAGATCCTGGCAACGTCTGTTTGCGTGAAGTACGCATGACAAGTGGATGGCCTTTTGTACAGTTTGCCTCAGAGGGCTTTACAGTGTACGACATCCCTCTGCCCTTAGACCCTCACATCACCCAAGGAAAAACTCCGAAAAAGAACCACTGTAACGGGGAAAGAAAAAAAGGAAAAAAACCTCAGGAAGAGCGGCAGAGGATGATGAGGGATCCCTCTTCCAGGACGGACAGACGTGCAATAGATGTCGTAAATAACAAATAATAGTAAAAAGTAATAGTTATAGTAAAATAGTAAATAACAAATGAGATACCATTGTGGCAAAAAGGAAAGAGAAAGGGGGGGGCACAGCAATAGTGGAAACAGACGCATGTCATATTACAGTAATGATAGATGTGAAATTATCAAATGCACTCTATGATGATACTGTGGGTGTTGATAAGAGTGTCATGCATATATATATATATATATATATATATATATATATATATATATATATATATATACACATATACATACATATATATGATATTGTTTGTGTTGATAAGAGTGTCATGCACACACACACATATATATATATATATATATATATATATATACATATATATACATATATATCCGGCAAAGTTGGGAAACAAGGGAGCAGGAATGTGTAGTGCAGTTTAACAGACCCAAGGTGGTGAGTAGTAAAAAGGATAAGCACTCGATGAGGATCTTAGAGTCACTGATCAGCAATTACAACTTAAATATGAATGCCAGAGAGCAATAATAAAAAAGAAAGAAAAGAAAGAAAGAGAGAGGAAACAGAGAGTGGCAGGTCTGAAGGGACTCAAAACCACCCCCGCTGGAATGGGCCAAAAGCTCTGCCACCTCCCCCTCCCCCCCAGTTGAAATCCCCGTCCGTGTGACAAGAAACTTGTGCTCCAGGAATATATACACTAACAAAACTAGGGTCTCTAATCAGCTATTATGGCTTAAATATAAAGGTCAGAGAGCAGTGTTAGTCTCACTGCTCTCTGACCCCAATAGAAAGTCCCCCGGCAGGTTAAACCTATGTCAGCCTAACTATGGGCTGGTCTGGGCAACCTGAGCCAGCCCTAAACTTTATTAAAGAGGAAGGTCTTAAGTCTACCCTTAAAAGTGGAAACGGTGTCTGCCTCCCTAACCGAAACTGGAAAATGGTTTCATAAGAGAGGAACATGGAAGCTGAAGGCTCTGGTTCCTATCCTACATTTGGAAACATGGAGAACCACAAGTAATCCTGCATTTTCAGAGCGCAGTGATTTTTATGGTTGGTAAAGAACAATGAGCTGCGACAGATAGGATGGAGTCTGACCATTTAGAGCTTTGTAAGTAAGGAGGAGGATTTTAAATTCAATCCTGGAATTTACAGGGAGCCATTGCAACAAAGCTAAAAATATGAAATATGAAGAAATATGGTCCCTTTTCTTGATTCCCATTAGAACATGCAGCGTTCTGCACCAGTTGGAGAGACCTAAGTGATTTGTTGGGGGAACCGTATAAAAGGGAATTACAGTAATCCAGACTAGAGATGACAAATGCATGTACTAATTTTTCAGCATCTGTCTCGGATAGGATATGTCTGATTTTTGCGATGTCACGCAAGTGAAAGAAAGCAGTCCTTGAAGTTTGGGAGTCAAAAGATAAATCTTGATCAAATAAAGCTCTCTGAGGTTCTTTACAGATGTGCTAGAGGCCAAGGTAATGCCATCTAGACAACATTGTTAGAAGAATTTCTGAGGTGTTTGGGGCCAAGAACAATACCTTTGGCTCATCCAGGCTTTTATGTCCTTAAGACATGTTTGAAGTCTAGATAGCTGATCAGTTTCATCTGGTTTCATAGATAGATACAATTGCGTATTGTCAGCATAACAATGGAAATTTATAGAGTGTTTTCTAATAATGTTGCCTAGAGTAAGCATATATAAAGTAAAAAGGGATTGGTCCAAGCACAGAAACTTGTGGCACTCTGAAGCAGACTGTAGTATGCGTGGAAGATTGATCATTGATGTGAACAAATTGGGAACGATCTGATAAGTAAGATTTAAACCAGGTTAGTGCTGTTCCTTTAAGGCCAATTAACTGTTCCATTCTGCGCAGCAAAATTTGATAGTCAATGGTGTCAAAAGCAGCACTGAGATCTCAATCAATATGTTGTTATTAATTTTTACGAGTGCCATCTCTGTACTATGATGAAGTCTAAAGCCTGACTGAAAGTCCTCGAATAAACTATTATCTTGGAGAAAGTCACAGAGTTGATGAGCAACCACTTTATCAAGGATTTTAGAAATAAAGGGGAGATTAGATATCGGTCTATAGTTAGCTAAAATCTCAGGATCGAGAGTGGGCTTCTTTAGAAAAGGTCTAACGACAGCTACTTTAAAGGACGGTGTACATAGCCCGTTAATAATGACGCATTGATTATATCTAACAAAAGAATTGTCTAATAAGGGTAAAGCTTCCTTAAGTAGCCTAATTGGGATGGGATCTAGCAGGCATGTTGATGGCTTAGATGCAGAAATCAGAGTAGAGAGTGTTTAAAAACAGTCCAAATAAATTCCAGGCCTTGCTGCCATATCCAAGTCCAGGGTCAGATCAGTTAAGGGCAAGAGGTGATGGATTCTATCTCGAATAGTTATAATTTCATCATTTAAAAAAGTCATAAAGTCATCACTTCTTAGGGCCGAAGGAGTCAGCCTGGCTACAGTGTTGAAAAGAAACCTGGGATTGTTTTTATTCTCCTCAATTAATGATGAGTAATAGTTTGCTCTGGCATGGCGGAGGGCTTCTTATACATTTTAAGACTATCCAGCCAGACTGAACGGGACTCTCCGAGGTTGGTTGAACGCCAATTTCTTTCAAATTTTCACGATGTTTGTTTCAATCTGGGGGTAAACCATGGGGCTAATTTTCTTTGTTTCATTATTTTCTTCTTGGAAGGTGCAACAGAGTCGATAGCTGATTGCAGTGAGCCAGCAGCACTATCAACAAGACAATCAATTTGAGAATGACTTAAGTTAGTAAGAGTATGATGTCAATGCAGAAAGGAATCAGTTTCTTAAATTTAGCCACTGCTGAATCAGATAGACATCTAGAATAGTAACTCTTACTGAGGGGCTTGTAGTCAAGTAAAAAAATAGAAAGTTATTAAATAATGGCCTGACAGGCAGGATTCTCAGGGAAGACTAAAAAATCGTCAATATCGATGCCGTATGCTAGGACAAGATCTATGGTGCGATTGTTGCGATGAGTGGGTTTATGTACACACTGACTGAAGCCAATTGAATTCAAAAGCGTGGAGAAAGCAGAACTAAGGCTGTTATTTAATATCCATGTGAATGTTAAAATCCCCTACAGTAATTACTTTGTCTGATTTAAGCACTAAACTTGATATAAGCTCAGAGAATTCAGATAGAAATTCAGAGTATGGGCCGAGGGCGCAAATAGAATTAGCTGTAGAGTTTTCCAGGATGGGTGAGAAAGACTAAGATAAAGGCTTTCAAATGAACTACAATTTAGCTTAGCTTCAGGCTAACGTACTCATCAGGACAAAGCCAGGTCTCAGTGAGGCATAATAAATCAATATGATTATCCAATATTAAATCAGTGACTATAAGAGCTTTGGTTGATAGGGATCTAATGTTAAGAGTCCACATTTAATTCTCCTGTTATGATACTGTTTGACAGGAGATGTATTATTTTTATGAGATTTTTTTTGTACAACTCCCCTTTCATTTATTTTAGATTTAAACAAATGAAGTGGTTGGGGGACAGACACCGTTTTTTATAACATTTACATTATGGTTGTGTAACTGTTCTAGAAGCTCAGAGAATCGTGTAAGACTGCAACTCTGCACCCTGGTCCCAACTCTGGGATGTCATGGCTTTGGGCTTCTAATAAACTCGGCCAGATTCCTAGAGAGGAGATCAGCTCCATCCAAAGTGGGATAGATGCCATTCCTCCGGATAAGACCAGGTTTACCCCAAAGTGTGCCAATTATTAACAAAGCCCACATCATTTGCTGGACACAACCTCAACAACCAGCGGTTGAGTGATGACATGCAGCTGAACATCACTGGTCATCATTTGGGAGGGGTCCAGAGAAGATTACAGTGTCCAACATCGTCTTTGTGTACTCATACACCGACTCTATGTTAATTTTGGTGACCTCCGATTGGCGTAACCGGATGTCATTGCCGCCAACGTGAACAACAATCTTACTGTATTTACGCTTAGCCTTAGCCAGCAGCTTCAAATTTGACTCGACGTCGGCCGCTCTGGCCCCAGGGATACATTTGACTATGGCCGCTAGTGTCACTAACTTCATGTTGCGTAAAACAGAGCTACCAATGACCAGGGTTGTGTCCTCAGCCAGTGTGTCTGAGTGGGGAGTACTTACTTGAAACATGAAGGGGGGTGAGGGGGGGTTGGAGGTGTACCATGGGCTTCAGCTTACCATGCTTCGCTCAGACCGTCAGACAGTCACCCAGCCACCTGGCTGCACGGGGGTTGCCAGGGGACAGCTAGCAGAGGCTACGCTATGTCGCCCCTACAGGGGCTTGCTCACTATCGCAGCTAAAGAGGGATTTTCCATGGTGGCGCTCCCAGATCGCTAAGCCTCGCCTCCAGCGCAGCAGTACAACTGTTACTAAAGGAGGCAGAGGAGTAACTAAACATCTGACACACTGAGCAGCAGAGAGCAGCAGAAGAGGGAGAAGAGCAGGGAGAAGCCATCGCTCACCAGAGATAAAGCTAAAGTAGCTAACGTGCTAACAGTAAGTGAGCGGCTGTGTGATTAACCAGGAAAAAACACTGAGAGGAGAAGACAGCTGTGAGTGATTGTGTAAAACTTATGTGAGTTTTCAGTCACAGACAAGTAAGAAGCAGCTGAAGTAAGGAGCAAGATAGAAGATTAGCTGTGAATCGCTCATAGGAGCAGCACAGAGACGCTACCAGAGACACAGACAGAGATACACCGGAAGTGAGGTAACATGCTTAACACAGTACATCAGCACGTCCATCAAGATCATGACCTGTTCAAGTCATACTATAGCATGTCGTCCAAAATAGCATAAAAAATTCATACAATAACTTGTCGTCCAAAATAGCATAAAAAAGGCACACAATAGTCTGGCGTCCAAAAATAGCATGAAAAAGTTATACCATAACACTTGGTCCGAAATAGTATAAAAACATCATGCTATAGCATGTCGTCTGAAACAGCATATAAAGGTCATACTATGGCATTTTCTCCAAAATAACATGACAAGGTCATACTATGTCATGTCATTCAAAATAGCATGAAAACATCATATTACAGCAGTCGTCTAAAGTAGCATAAAAATGTCATACTACAGCATGTCATCCAAAATAGCATAAAAAATTCATACTATGGCATGTCTTTCAAATTAGCATTAAAAGTCATACTATAGCATTTTGTCCAAAATATCAATCAATCAATCAGATTTATTTATAAAGCACTTTTAAAACAACCAGAGTCGACCAAGGTGCTGTACAAAAACAATAAAAATAAAAATAATAAAAATAATAAAGGACAATAAAATAATAGCACTAAAAACAGCATAAACAATAAAACATAATTAATAAATAGGCTAAAAGTGTACTGCCCGTCGTATCTATGCACATGTGAAGCAACAACCCTACGTGATGTTAAAAGCTAAAGAAAACAGATGGGTTTTAAGAAGGGTTTTAAAATCAGACAGTGAGGAGGCCTGTCTAATGTGCAGCGGCAGCTCATTCCAAAGTTTTGGAGCCGCAACAGAAAACGCTCGATCCCCTCTGAGCTTCAGCCTTGTCTTGGGCACCCTCAGGAGCAGCTGGTCAGCTGACCTGAGAGACCGGCTGGGTGTATAGGGGTGCAGAAGCTCAGAAAGGTATGGTGGGGCAAGACCATTTAAAGATTTAAAAACAAATAAAAGAATCTTAAAATGAATTCTAAAATGGATGGGCAGCCAGTGAAGTGAAGCTAAAATCGGTGAAATGTGATCAAACTTTCTTGTGCCTGTTAAAAGACGTGCAGCGGCATTCTGCACCAACTGGAGACGAGCAATGGAGGACCCACTAACCTCCAAATACAGAGCGTTGCAGTAATCCAGTCTATTAGTTACAAAGGCGTGGATCACTGTTTCAAAGTGCTGTCTGTGAACAAATGGTTTTATTTTAGCCAGCTGCCTTAACTGGAAGAAACTTGATTTCACCACAGCTTTGATCTGGCTGTCAAATTTAAGATCTGCGTCCACTATAATCCCCAGATCATTAACGATGGGTTTGGCGTATTGTGCCAAGGGACCTAGATCAATTGGGGGGGTCACAGAAGTGCCACCAAAGACCAACACATCAGTTTTTCTCTCATTAAAACTCAGAAAGTTTAGAGCCATCCAGGCCTTGAGGTCATCCAGGCAATTTAAAAGAGGCTGAAGAGAGAATGAACCAGCCTTTTTGAGGGGGAAATAGATCTGACTGTCGTCAGCATAACAATGGAAAGCAACACCATGCTTTCTGAGGATGGAGCCAAGTGGGAGGAGGTATAAAGAAAATAACAGAGGGCCCAGGACCGAACCTTGTGGGACCCCACATGAAAGAGGAGCAGTGGAGGACACAGAGTCACCAAGACTAACACAGAATGTCCGATGGGACAGGTAGGACCTGAACCATTCCAGAGCCGTGCCACTGTTCCCACGCACTGCTCCAAACGAGCAATCAGTATGTCACGGTCCACTGTATCGAATGCTGCAGTTAGATCCAAGAGCACCAGGATAACGCAGTGACCAGAGTCAGTAGCTAAGAAAATGTCATTAAAAACTTTTAAAAGGGCCAACTCTGTGTTATGCAGACTTTTAAAACCAGATTGGAAGATCTCAAGAACATTATGTTCACTTAAAAAGTCCATGAGCTGAGAGTAGACGATCTTCTCTAAGATTTTGGTGAGGAAGGACAATTTAGAAATGGGCCTAAAATTACTCATAACAGCAGGATCCAGTCGAGGTTTTTTAATCAGGGGTTGCACGAAAGCGTGTTTAAAATTCACAGGGACCACTCCAGAGGACAGACTGCTGTTAATGATGCTGTGTAAATGTGGACCAACAGTGGGGAACACCTCCTTATATAAACGAGGCGGAACAGGGTCACTGGGTGAGCCTGAAGGCTTTAAATGATCCATAGTCTCCTGCACGATAGACAAAGACACAGGCTCAAATGAGTCAAAAACAGCAGAACAGGGGACCAACACTGAAGGGTCGTAATCAGGAGGTGAAGTAAGTGCTCTGGTAGAAGTGACTTTAGCAATGAAGAAGTGCAGAAAGCTTTCACACACAGTAGGGGAGGAATCCATTCCCACCGTCTGTGGAGCATTCAGAGCAGAGTTTATCACCTTAAACAACACGCGAGATTTGTGACAGTTTGAGACAATAATGTCAGAGAAATAACTTCTTTTAGCCTCTTTCACAGTGGACTGGTAAAAACGCCAACAATCCCTCAACATTTGAAAAGATACCTGCAGTTTATCTCTTTTCCACCTCCGCTCAGCTCTGCGACATTCCCGTCTGGCAGTGCGGGTTGTTTCATTCAACCAAGGCTCAGTTATCACTTTTTGCTGCTTGCTCTTTAGCGGGGCCGCAGCATCAATGGCAGTTTGACAGGTGCCAACAAACTTAGAGCAAAGAGCCTCTGTGTCATCGCACACAGGGTCGGGAGTGACGCAGTTCTGACTGAAAGCGGCTGAGAAGCGAGCAGCAGTGGAAGAGTTAATAACCCGCCGTGTGCAAGCAGCAGCGCGAGGTTTAACTGTGTTGGCGCATACAGTAGCTTCAAACAGTACAGGCATATGATCATAAAAAGACCTACTTTGTTGTCCAAAAAAGCATAAGAGATTCATACTATGGTATGTTGTTTTTATCCCAGTAACGATAGCACTAAGATAGCATCATCGGAATGTAAATGTCTTGAACTTGCAAGTTAAAGCAATAAGTTTGTGACTCCAAGAAATGTATATCATACATAATGGTACAATTTTAAGAAATAAATAATGGCTATGCAATGCACGTTATGAATGACATTACCTGTAATGTTTCTCCGGACTACTTGGTACGCTGTTGCCCTCCATGTTTGCCTCTGGGGCATGTGCATGTGCAGTTGGAGGAATCGTGGATCAATTACTCTCCCTGCGACCTGACTGTGACCTCAGTGACATAATTTCAGCACTTTTCGATTAACTACCTGTAAACTTGGATTCATGCTCACAGTAAAGACTTTGCAGTTGTAGAAACGTGAGTTGTATTCATAAGACTTTGCACTCAGATTTTACATTCATACTCAAACTCGAACCCAGTTTCACAGACTCATGTATATCACCGCAGAATTTTGTGAAAAACAACTTTTTTGACATAGAAATTGTTAAATTCCAAATAAGAAAGATTAATTATGGATGCATCTTTTTGACAGCTATCTTACACCATAGTTTTAGTGCCATAAGTCTTTGATATATTCTCTGTGTGATGAATGCCATGACAGTAGAATGAAGTCCATGTTTACAGCAGATGTTTTTAAGTTTGCCTTGGTCAGATTCTCACCTGCAGTCTCTAGAAAGCCGTTTGGTTTTGGAAGGTGGTCATCTCCTTCAGTTGTTTAGTAGTCAGTATGGACAGCAGACTCTGACGGCTCTGTGTAACAATCACTGGTCATCTTTAATCATCTGTTAGTTTGACAAATCATGGCAGGTTAACAAGATCAGGAACTCAAAAATATGAACATGCACTTATGTATACATGAGAGAGCAAGGCTTTATTTCAAGGGTCTTTAGTTTTCTAATAATCGGCAGGATTTCTCCTGCAGACAAAGTTTCTCATTTAAAACCTTGGCAACCACTGCTCTATGCAGAGCAACTGTAAAAAGAAAATGGATTTATCAAAAAGACAGTCTGACTGTAAAAGAAACCTTTCAACATTGACAAAGTGTTTCAAAATTCAATTCAGTTCAGTTTTTATTTATAAAGCCCTGTATCACAAATCGCAATTTGCCTCAGTGGGCTTTACAGCATATAACATCCATCTGTCTTTACACCCTCACATCAACTGAGGAAGAACTTCCCAAAACACCATTACTGGGGGGAAAACTGGTAGAAATCTCACAGGGAGCAGCTGAGAAGGGATCCCTCAGAAGGGATCAACATAAAGGGAAGATGTTTCTTATAGTTTCACCTTCTGCTAACCATAAACAAAGGCTCACAGCTGCAGCTTCAAGTTCACATTCATGTAGCTAATGTTAGCCAGAGCCTCAAATCAAAGTGTGTCCTCTGAGTTGACCCCCAGCCCCCACAGTGGCAGGGAGCGAGGCAGAGGAACAGTGGGGTGCGTAGGAGCTAATGAATAAAATAAGAGCAGGGCAGCGAGGTGCTGAAGGAATGCTCTGCACAGTGACTTCAGATTGAATAAATCACTGTAAGAGAAACACTGGGGTACTGTATGAAAGACGTGCATGCTCATGGTCATCTGGCGGGAGGGGCTTAGGACAGACGGGAGAGCTGCAAGAAGAGGGGGTACTTTCAAATCCTGTCTGTTTGTTTGTTTTGCCTTTTCCAGATGTCTGCCCACCCTAGCTTGGAGGAACTTTTAAAGAATTACAAGTGTGCCAATTGAACTGTATCAATTTCCCAAAAAAATAGTATGACTCTTTGTAGTAGAAATCCTATAAATGCTTTGGTAATGACAGAACCTTTCACTTTGGAAACGTCACTTTACAAAACGGTCACACCTCATCATCCATTTAGTAGCTCCTCTGGAGCTCTGCACAGTTTCTGTCAGCAATCACCGTTGGAGCTGTGGATGTTCAAACAGGCTTAACATCAGTGTCGATGGAAATCAATTTAGATTATTTCATCTAAATCACACAAATCAAATCACATCGGTTAGTTAGGCAGCTATATGGACATGATGAACCTGTTGATGAGGCTTATCCTGGTTATGATTATATTCAGGATGTGGTGTTTACACACGTACAGAAAAATCAAGTTATTCATATTCCATGTATACACCACAATTTCCCATGGTCCAGCTAACATATTTGCGTTTTAAGAGAGAAGCAGAGGCAGACCTTTATTTCTAATTTCCTCTGGTCCTTGTAACACTTCCTGCTTGTTTCACATTCTAATCCCTCAGGAGTCCAATATGTTCTACCTTTCCCTGAGGGTCTTTTATTTTGAAACAAAGTAGAATCAATCAAAGGGACTTCCTCTGGGAGACACACAGAGGGGGTTGCTGTTCTTGGAGGATTTGTTCGCAATAAAAAATCACTGTGTTTATCAGATATATTTACTGGGGTTATTTTCAGTTATTTATGTTTGCTGTCATTCCACAGCCAACTATTAGAGAGCTTTAGAGTCAGACTTGTGCTTTTATTTTTATAGACAAGTCCTGGATTGACTGAGTTTAAAAATGAATAAGACCCAGTATCTATTCAACACTAAATCCTTTCACTTAATCTAAATACTGTGTGCTTGCTCCTGCACTCATCCCTCTGCAGCTCTGCTTCTACTGATAACACACCCAGAGACAGTGGATGCTCTGATGCTCGTATTCATCCCCTCTAATCCACCAGAACCCCCCCTTTACTACAGAGAAGTAATTCATAGGAAGCAGCAATCTGAAGAATAATATTTCAGCCCACAGGATCATTTCCTGCCTTGTTGCTGAGAGGAGCAGATTTCTACCGACACTGAGAGCAGCCTAAAGCTCCCTGTAATGCTCTCCTTTCTCCCTCCAACTGCTGTGTCATCGCCAGCAGCGCTTTTTCTTCTTCACTTCTTTAGTCTTCTGATTCAAAAGTAAAAACACAGTCACGCACCACAAAAGACTTCTAAAATCTTTAATTTTCCTGCAGAATCACAAAACCACTTTATTTCAAAGGAAGATGAATATAAATTAGTGATGTATGCGGACAATACAATTGTGCACCTTACAGATATATATAACTCATTACCTGTCCTATTCGAAGAAATTACAAATTACAGTGGATCGTCTGCTATGAATTGAATTTAAGTAAGACTAAAGCAGTTTAATTAGGTGGCAAATTGGAAAGAGGTTTCAAAAAACAGTTTGAATTTAAGTGGGAGAGGAATAAAGTGGAATATCTGGGAGTAACCATACCTAATCATCTGGAACTCCTATATCATTGTAATTATTGAGCTTTGGAAAATGTGCTAAAAGAAGACTTAAAAAGGTGGAAAATCTGACCTCTTACTTTGATTGAACAAATTTATATTATTAAAATGAATGTTCTGCCACATTTCCTATTTCTATATCAAAAACTCCCATTATACACACCACCTACGGACATGTTTTAAAGTTTGGAATGGGCTGCTAAGAAAATTGATATGGGATAAAAAGAAACCAAGAGTCAACCTTGAAATCCTGCAAGAATATAAAGACAGAGGTGATCTTAGAGTTCTATATAATTACTCTGTATATAACACATTTAAAATCTGGAGAAGAATATGTAAAGTAGCTAAAGTCAGACAACAAGAAATCCTCTGCCTTACAGAAACAGCCTGGGACCATGACTTTACTCGCAACAGTATTGATGATGTTTTTAAGACATGGCAATGTAAAGGATTTTATCAAATGTACCATGAAGATGGAGTAGACTCATTTCAAAATCTAGCAAATAAATTTGGCTTCTCTATCTCCTTTTGAAATTCATAGTAAAAACACATTGAAGTCATAGCCTCAAAAACATAATCAGACTAATCTATAAAATATTAGGAACACATTTATGAGGAAACACATCATATCAAAGATAAATGGGTGAAGGACTTGAAAATAACCTTATCAGAAGATGAGTGGAGTCAGAGTTTTAAATGTATTTTTCTTAGTGTAAAATCACCCTTTGGCAGGAATATGCTTGGAAGATGAATATAAGGTATTTTAAAACACCACTGACCATATCAAAGTATGCACAGAAAATATCTAGCTGCTGAAGGGAATGTGGAGAAAGCAAAGCAGATCATACTCATACGTTCTTTACATGTGGACAATATTGGTCAAACATCTTAAGTATTTCTTGTTGGGAATATGTCCTAAAAGTCTACAAAAAGACGGACAATATCTGTTTTGCATTCTGAGACTTATGGCACTCAAACAAATAACAAGAAATTGGAAAAACATAGAACTTCCCAAAGTAAATAAGGTAAATAAGTGGTTAGAAACAGTAGAGGACATATACAGAATGAAAAAAAGGTAACTTACAATATCAACAAAGAAATGCTGTTTCAAAAAGATAGGCCTTCTTTAAAAGTAATTGAGTATAAATTATGCAAATATTTATTATTAGCATTATCACATAAGGGATGAAACATCAAAGCCTTATTTTCCTTTATTATTTATTTTATTTTTTTCACCATTCTTTATTATTATTATTATTATTATTATTAATTTTAAATTAATTTATTTACCTCGCCCTTATCAATTGCATTGCCCAGGTCTAGTTCATATGGGTACTATGCGTATTATATTGGGTACCTTAGTAGTATGTAATGTTATGTTTTATATTATGTTTGATTGAAGCACTGTGTTTTACAGGGAAGGGAAAAAAGTGTCAAAGTTTGTGTCAGAATTCATAAATAACTGTAAATGCATCTATGATTTGTAAAATAATGAGACAATAAAGTATATAAAAAACAAACAAACAAAAAACATTTTATTTCACTGCAGTATATTTCCACAATATCACACAATGGACTGTGTTCACTTGCCTTTTCGTATCTACAGATTTCAACAAACAACAAAAGGTGTTTCCTTTCACTCTGAAGGTATATCAATCCCTGCTGCGTGGATGAGCTGTGTGTGGTGTACAGAGCACAAAGTGGTCCTCTGCCTTTTTCTCCTCAAACAGTCCACAGTTAGGAGTCTCTAAATTATTCAGGAAAGTGTGCACACACAGCTCCAAAGTGAAACAAAGTGAGTGAGGTGCGCCGTGTCAATATAGTCAGTAACCCAGTGAACATGGAGGCTGGCACAAAGAAAGCTGGATTTAGGATTTCTCTGAATCCATCCATGAATTGATTAGTGTGCTGTGCTAGTGTGCTCCTTACTGCTGACACAGTTTAATGACCTTCACCCCTATTACCCCCCCCCCCCCCCCCCCCCATTACACCCCTTCCTGTTCAGCCACACAAACCCATACACACACAAAATATACTGTAAAGTATGTTGGATATTTATAGACAGGAACATCCATGAATAATAGAGGGTTGGGGGATGTGGGGGTCTGTGAGTTTACATCAAGAAAGCAAGATGTGATGCTACAGAGCAGCCTTAGAGCTCCCTGTCACTGAAGCTGTGACGTGTCCCCACATGGCTTCAGGTCACGGCTTTAGAGAAACAGATATAAATACATCCAAAATAAATACTTAATACAGCTGGAATATATCTGCAGCAGGGCACACACTGTACAGGGAATGCTGGGTAACACTTTGTAAATTGACCTCAACTTCACTCAAAATACTGTTAAGACCTTCATGATGCACAGAAATTAAAATTTTGAGTTTTCATCAAACCCTGTTGGCAAAGTGATGCATTATTTGCCATAAAACAGGAAGCACTTTCTGAGGGGCAAGGCATGCACCAAAACTCACCAAACCTGGCACACACACCAGAAGTCCTAAAACATGATATCAGATTTTTTTTTGCTCTGATATGCCAAAATGGCTCTATAGCCCCTCCTACAAAATAGCCCCTGCGGTACATTTCACCTTGAACTACAAAATTTGATTGGCATTTGTAACACCCCAAGACCTACAGAAAAGCTTTTTGGACCCAAACCCTAAACCCAACAGGATGTCAGCCAGTTTGAATTGAATGTGCAATTTTGGTGTATTTTTGGCCATTTTCAGGGGTTGTAATTTTTCAATCTTCTCCTACAGATTTCATCCGATTGACTTCAAATTTTACACACCCGCTCACAGGGCCTGGGACATCAAAAGCTATTCAATTCGTGACTTTTCGTCACACCCTGTGGGCGTTACTGGGCCAAACATTTCCATGTCTCGCCATCAACCAGGATGTAAACAGGAAGTAGTTTATAACTCTGAGGGACATGGTCCAATCTTCACCAAACTTCATATGTTGGATGATAGTCCCGCCCTGAACACATCTACATGATAACTGTTACCATTACTCATAGCGCCCCCTACTGGCAACATGAAATGACATGTTTTCTTCTTTGATGGACTGCTCCTACAGGTTTTATCCGATTGACTTAAATCTGGTGACAAAAGCTTTAAGACCTTAATGATGCCTCCCTCGGAAGTATAGGTTTTCCATGAATGTCGTTGCCATGGAGACCCAGTGGTGTCCGCCAAACAGGAAGTTGTTGTGACCTCACTTTACATCGACTGATTGGTCCCAAATTTAAGTTGTGATCAGGCTGCAGCCCTAAACACATCAACATGTCATTGAACTATGATACTCACTGGGCCACCTACTGGCAACAGGAAGTAAGCCTCGTAACACAACTATCCTTTGATTTACATTAAATTTACATGGTTTGGTCCACAAATGATGTAGACCAAGATGACGTAGACTTTGCGTGGCCTCCAGTGCCACCTAGTGGCCACAGGAATTACTAAACCATGTGAAATATCTCACTCAAGGGTCCAAACTCTCTGCAAACTTTTTTTGACTTTCACTGAAATGAACGATTGCATCACTCGGAGTCCCGCCAGTAGCCTCAACTTGTGTTGGGGCGCAAGGACCCGTTCATCACTGCTTGCAGTTTTAATTAGAGCCCAAGCACCGAATGGTGCGAGGACCCTATTGAAATTGTTCGAATTATTATCAGGGCCCAAGCACCGAACACAGGTCGGAAGGCGAAGACCCTCTAGAAACTGAAGGAATTATTATTATTAGTAGCACTGAACAGGTGCGAGGACCCTATTGAAATCAAGGAAATATTATTCTATTCTTTCCTATAAATGAATTACCTTTTGGTGGCTTTATCATACTCAAACATTAATGAAACTTTGCAGCCTTATCAGGTCTGGTAAAAAAAAAATGATATTTTAAGTGTCTCAGGTGCAAATTCAAAAAAAATGAATCAGGAGCGCCCCCTATTACATTTGTGTGAAACAGCCCCTGCCTCTGCTTTCACCTACATTACGAAAATTGGTGGGCACAGATTTTATCTGACAGACTTAATATCTGCTGGGTGCCACTCTAAGTCCTTTGTTAGTAAAAATAACTTCAAAAATGGAGTTTTTATTACACTGTGTGGGCCTGCCCAGGTGTACAACTTCCATGTCTGGCCATGAAACAGGAAGTTGTTTTAACTCAGCCATACATTACCCTATATGCCCTGAACTTCTCATGCTTCACAAGATTCCCAGTCTAAACACATTGCATGGCTAAATTGACTTATTATCATAGTGCTACCAACTATATGTTCATATGTCCAAGAATTACAACATTGGCAGATGTGCAAAATGTTGAGGAGGTCGTGTATTTCAGAGATGAAAACTGGGTTTGGCTTGGGTGGCCTGCAGATAAGGAGTATTGTGGTGGGACATGGGGGCTTGTGTTTAAATGTAAGGTATTCAGTTGAAGAAAATTCAGGCAGAGGTACAGGGGACAGGTCAAGGTCATTACGGTAGATCACAGCTAGGCCACCACCACAGCTGTAGCTGTACCCAGGAGGACAGGCTTCATATAGTGTAGAGTAGACCTAGGTTGGTGCCAGGTTTCTGTGAGGCACCTTAGGTCAATCCTATTTTCCATGATTTGGTCGTATATTAAGCATGATTTGTTTTTAAGTGATGGAGCATTAAAGAGTTCACTTTTGATGTTTGATGTTGTGGTATGTTTGTTCAGAGACCATAGTACACCAAAATACACTCCATGATTTCTGTCCTGCCTAGTGTACAGCGGTCTCTGTTATTTCTTCCAGGGGAAGCAGCATTCTGATGACATGTCCGATATGCGACAGTGGGTGCAGCTGACAGCATGGAAGGTATGGGGGACCCGGACTATTTGTAGACAAACTTGTGACGTGCCCCTCTATGGGTCTTTGTAGGATCCCAAGTTGTTTGAGTTTAGATGCATGCTGGTACGGTGTGGTTGCTTATATCCAAAAGCTGTGAAGTTGTATATTTGTGTATTCTGCAACTAGCTGTGGTGGCAGTCAGTCATCCCGGCCAGCGAAAACAGAGGCCTCCAACAGACAGCTGAGAGGCTGCCTACCGATGAACCAATACAGGAGTACAGCCAGGCAGCAAAACTCACAGCAGTTACCTCACTCAGGGCCAGCACTGGAGGGCCAGCACCAGGTAGGATACAGTAACCATAAGCCGGTAAAGTCAGCCGGAAAACTTGGAGCTGGCATGATCGATAGTGGTGTAGGCCAACAGCTTGTTGGAACGCAGAGGAGCAGACATGAAATAGTCATAAAAAGCTTACAGTTTTGGTGAAGAAGCGGCGAACAACCAGCGCCAGCGTCCTCTCCCCTGTAAATCATGATCAGCAGTACTGGTCATGGCAGTACCGCCATGATTTTTTTTTTTTAACTCATTTTTTTAATTCTTCATCAACAACAATACAATATGCAGAGGTTCCATTTTTTTTTGTATAGACATTTATAACATTTAGCTGTTAAGCCAGTAAGAGAAAGAAAATAAAATAAAATTAAATAATAACTAAATAATAATAATTAAATAATATTATTTATCTTTAAAAATAAAGATAAATAAAATAATATTGAGGTAGATTAAAAAAAATAAAAAAACAAAAATAAAAACACCAACTCCAAGACATATCCACATACATGTTTGCACATGTGTAATAAATGTTATCATACAGAAAGACACAGTCAGTCAGTCAGTCATTTTCTGTAACCGCTCGTCCTCGTGAAGGGTCGCGGGCGGGCTGGAGCCAATCCCAGCTGGTGGAAGGCGGGGTACACCCTGGACAGGTCCAGAAAGACACAGGCAAATGCAAATCATTAACAGTGATAAGAATAATTAAAAAAAAAAAATTATTGATTATAGCTCTTGCCCACTCAGAGATATTACATGCCAAAAGTCAGGTGCAAAATCAAGCCCCAGGAGGAAAGGCAGATGGCACAGACAATGGTCCTTGCACAGTTGAAACATCTCTTACTATTGCAACACTAAAGTCATTACAGGTCTGCATCTTGCAGTAAAAGTGTCTTTTTGGAGCCTTATGGTATGTAATTTGTTCCATGTGATAGATGTCCCAGACTTTTTGGATCCAGATATTGTAAGTGGGAGGGTCTGGTTTCAACCATCCTATAGTAATACACTTCAGGGCTGTTGTAAGTAATATATTTAACAGATATTTCTTGGCTCTTCCATTCAGGCTTCTAGTGTTACACCTAGAAGCGCCACTGTGGGGATTTGTGGAATGACCTGTTGACCTGTTGGCATTAAATATTTCTCTCCAGAACACACTGAACTTAGGACATGACCAGAATATGTGAGTGTGGTTAGCAACATGCGCTCCACAGTTCCTCCAGCAGGAGCTACGATGTGTTTGTCCTATTGTGGATGTTATCTGTGGAGTTCTAAAAAATCTAATAATCATTTTCCATTTGAACTCTCTCGTATTTGAACATAACAAATTTTGAAATGATTTTATCTAAGTATTCAAATGAAGATTTCGGAATCTCTACAGGCAGCATCTGAAATAAATAAAGTGGTCTGGGCAGAACATTCAAACGGATACTTTCTACACGGCCCAACAGAGAAAGAGGGAGCATCGACCATCGCTCTAAGACACTGTTGATGCATCAAATTAATTTACCATAATTAACCTCATATAAATTTTGTAAAAATGGTGGAATGTATATACCTAGGTATTTAATTCCTTGTTCTGGCCATTAAATTCACTTTGACATTTCATACTGTGTGAAATTCTATTATTTATGTCAATAGCCTCTGTTTTATCTACATTAGCCTTGTATCCAGAATAATGTCCAGATTTAGTAATAAGCTCCTTTTAATGTGGTATTGTTAATGTAGGCTCTGTCAAATATAACAATACATCATTTGCATATAGAGGTAGTTTATGCTCCTCCCCATCAATAACAATTCCTTTTATGATGTCATCATCTCTAATAAGCTGGGCCAATGGCTCCAAACACAGAGCAAAGAGCAAGGGAGATAAGGAGCATCCTTGTCGGCAGCCAGGCTCTAATGCAAACCTCTCTGATCCATAGCCGTTCACTTTCACAGCAGCCTGTGGAGATGAATAATGGGTTTGTATCCAGTTAATAACGTTAGGACCGAATCATCGTCTTAATGTTTGAAATAGGTATTACCATGACATGCGGTCAAAGGCCTTTTGGGCATCTAGAGAGATGATCAGTGATTCTGAGTTTAATTTTTTTTTGATGAGATATTATATTTAGTAGTAGTCATGAATTATCTCCATAATATCTTCCAGATATAAACCCAGTTTGGTCAGGGTGGACAGTTTCAGTAATTATCTGATTTACTCGTTTAGCCAATATTGCAGTTAATATGCACAGATCACTATTTAGCAGCGATATAGGTCTGTGGGACTGGCAATCCGTGGGATCTTTGCCCTCCTGGTGGATTACAATTGTTGCTGTACTGTAATGGTGATATGCTTTTAATAAGAGAGGGGATACTATATTTTAAAACGTTTTATAGAATCGTTGATGTAGCCATCTGGTCCTGGGCTCTTTTTGCTTCTCAGTGTTGAGATTACGTGCTTTATCTCCCAGTCCTTAATTGGCTTGTCCAGCTTCTCAATTGCTGATTTTGACAAAGAGGTTGGTTGATGCAGATCTTTTTTGTTCATGTTCTAGCTCCTTTTTTTTTTTAGCTTCCAATTCTTGCTGTTTAGCCTCTCTCTCTCTTTTCCTCATGTAAATGAAATAATCCGGCCCCTAATGTATGCTTTAGCACAGTCCCATAGAGTGAGTGGTGATGTTTCAAGCAATGAGTTACTATCTAGATATTCCTTGAGCTCTGCAGTAATAAAAGATAAATTCTTTGTCATTCATGAGCAATGCTTTTCCATTGTTTGGAAGTTGGTCTGTGACCTATATCCCACTTTAATTTGACAGGTGCATAGTCAGAGATAGTGATTGGCTATATCTCAGTATCCGCTATCCTCGCTCTTTTTTGGGTGTGGAAAAAAAATCAATCCTTGAATAGGAAGTATGTCTAATTGAATAAAATGTGAAGTCTCTATTTCTTGGAAATGAACTCCTCCATATGTCTATGAGACCTGACTCTATGGATAAATATTTGAGCACTCTGCTCATTTTTGACAGGGGAGCTTCAGAGGCAGGCAGGTTCTGACCCATTTGCTGGGAAATAACACAGTTAAAATCTACTCCCATTAATATTTAGTCAGTGCTGTACTGCACAATTGTGTTAAAAAGAGTCCTAATTAAGTTAGCCTCATCTTCATTAGGTGCATATACATTAAGTAAGGATACTTAAATACTATCAATTTGGTATGAATGAAAAGTGAGTCTTACAAAGAATCTGACAGTTCACATTCCTGGAACATGGTTTTCAATTACAACAAAATAAATAAATCTGAAATACACTGGCTAATATCAAAGTTTAAGCCTGAGTTTATTGAATAGCTCAGTTTGAGATACTCCAAAGAATAAAAGGGAGATTATTATTACTACAGCAAACTTACTATCAGCAAAATCTACACAAAATTCAAGAACTTGTCTTTGCTTGAAAGACTGCATAATTTGCATGCAGGGGGCATTCAAGAACCTTAGGTTTGCTTGTAAACGTTGATGTTAAATGATCTTTGCTTTGTGTGTGGATTGATTTGTTTATTGTCTGTTTTACGATCTAGTAAAATATGATTTTTTAATTGTATAAGCCACTTGAGTAATAGATTACAGACCTTTTTCAAAATTGGTATTAACTTATCAATATGTAGTGGTTTAAATAGGGGATTTATTAATTAATTAGCAATTAATTAAAATTATCATTTAATTAATCAATCAATACCAAAATACGGAACTATAACTCATAATGCAAAATTATGACTCAGAAACATGAATTGGTATAAAGATGAAGTGGAGTAATGGGACTCAACTTTGGCTATCAGGAACAATAAGTTTACATTAAAAATTAGAGTTTAAAAACCCTGGAGCACCACCCAGTTCTGTAGGTATGCGATCTCCACACAACATTTTAAAGTACATTTTACTTTGAATATGAAAATCAGTCAGTGTGGTCCTTTCTGACTGTCTGGAGATGTGCGGATGTGTGTCACATAAATCAGCATAAATTGTCAGTTTCTATGATGTAGGGATCTCCTGATGTCTCATTACGTCCTTACAGGAGCTCAGTTGACAGCTCCTTGCCCCAAATGAGTCCTAAGCCAACTCAAACTGTCAGTCAGACAATAAATCACCCAGCTCACCCAGTATGCAGTATTAGGGGAGAGTGGGGACAGTTGCAATACATTTTGCATTTCTCTCAGTATGTCAGAGACTGTTTGGTCACAAAGGTCACAAAGGTCAAAAGGCCCAGAACGTACTTTTTTTGACCCATCTAGACTAGGACCGAAGGAGAGACACGGACCAATACCTCCAGATTCAGCACGTCAGAGACATTGCCAGGTGCATGAAATTCCAAGTGGAATGGACATGATAGCAGAAAAGACACAAAGGTCACAAAAGTCAACCGAGCCAAAATTGCTTTTTTTGGCCTGTTGTTGTTGTGGCCTATACTATAAACAGGCTTTGATCGGGCCCCGGGTGGGCTAGAGGCCCCAGACAGGGGTTACATGCTCTTTTGGGGGCCCAGATCAACTGTGCCGAATTTGGTGGGCGTGGGTGCCCGGGAAAAATATTCACCCATGTTCCAAGCTCAAAAGGGTCTTAGGAGCATAGGCGCTAACACAATCTTTCAGCCCAGTGGATGACCCAGGTAAAAATTTTTTCCAGGGGCAGAGACATGAGACCATCACCTCCATATTCGGCACATCTCAGACATTGCCCAGTGTGAGTTTGGGCACAAAATGCAAAGCGGAATGGACATGAGAGCAAAAAAGACACACGGGTCAAAAAGATCAAAAGGCCCAGAAAGTGGTTTATTTTTACCTGTTCAGGCTAGGAGTGAAGGAGAGACACAGGACAAATGCCTCTGGATTTGACACATCTCAGACATTGCCTGATGCAATTTCGGGCTCCCAATTACACCGACAATTCACGTGAGGGCCAAAATGACACCAAAATCACTTTTTGCACCTGAAAACAAGTCTTTTTTTTCTGCTTGGGTTATGAGCGATGCAGAGACACAGGATCGATGCCTAGAGAATCGACATGTCTCAGACATTGCCTGGTGTGATTTTGGGCCTGAAATTCCAAGCGGAATGGACGTGATAGCAAAAAAGACACAAAGGTCAAAGGGCCCAGAAAGTGCTTTTTTGACCCGTTCGGGCCAGGAGCAAAGGAGAGACACAAGACCAACACCTCCGGATTTGGTACGTCTCAGACATTGCCCGGTGCGATTTTGGGCTCCCAATTACACCGACAATTCACGTGAGGGACAAAAAGACTAAAATTACTCGTGTCGCGCCTCATATTTTTCTTCTACAGTTTTATAATTACACATATATCATTGATGAAAAGCTGATATTTGAGCAATGCTGTGTGTAAAAAAGCCTACCAGCATACCTTCATAAAAAATGTTTTATTATTGCAGACCATAGCCACCCTCTGTCATAGGACTTTAAGCTGCTCCCTTCTAGCTGCTGAGATGCAGGACAAATAGATATAAAATCCATTTGTCACTGCGGCCATTGGTATTTTAAATGAATGACCTGAGATGATTTCACATTATATTATTGTTGTTATATGTCAGTAAAAATGTTTTGCATTGTATGTATTGTTTCTTGATAGTTGTATTTGCTGCTAGCTGTACAAATTACCCCTTGGGGATAATGAGGATAACCTTGAACCTTGAGTCTTAAAACTTGAAGATACCTTTTGGGCCCTAGACAATGCCACACACTTCCACTAGGAGCGATGTAAAGTTATACACAGATTGGATGGGGGGTGGAGTGGGGACCACACACACACACAAAAAAACTGAAAATGTCACTTTTAGGGACAGTGGAGATTTTAAGACAGAAACTCATTTTGAAGCATGCTGAATACAGCTATAATGAAACGTAACTGGGGACCGTGGTTTTGGTCCCCAAAGGCAATGGTGTCTCCAATCTATAGGTGTGTGTGAGCTGATGGGTGTCCCCAATGTGGACATTAGTAAGAATACACACACACACACACATATATATATGTATATGTGTGTGTGTGTATATATATATACATACACACACACACAGACAAATTCGTTGTCTTATAGTTAGATGACTGACAACACATAAGAACAGCAACTTCAGATCGTCCAGAGTAACAGACTAATATCAACACAGGTTTCTGATTCTCACACACACTAACACCTCTAAATTAATGATGCTTCAAATCAGACTGAATGAATGAGGAAATGAAGAAGTGTGTGTGTTTCTGTCAGAGGGAGAAGACAGAGACAAAAGTCAGGGTTTGTTGATGAAAAACCTCCCAGCAAGCAGGTTAGCTTCACAAGTCAGTTACCATGGCAACTCAGAGTTGAAGTTCTTTCTCTCTGTGGAAGTGACAAGCTAGAGTTTCCATATCCCAGGGTTAACTTACTCAGAGTTTACACAAAATCCACTTTCTGGAATTACTCCCAGGTGTAATGAGGTGACGAACCCACAGAGAATCCTTATTTAAACTAAAAGTACACAAAACAATTCATAGTGTGACTCACTATATTTTTATTGTGAGGTAGAAAATGGTTGGGGAGCCACCTGGGAGCCAATCCGGTGATTGAACCTTCACTGCTTAAAGTTAACTAAGAGTCATAAAAACATAAATAAATCAGTGTTCTTCGACCTGAAGCAGCACTTGCTTCCATTATCCTCTTTACATTCAAGAGCTACGCAGGGTTTAACAATTGAGCTATATTTATTTTCACCAATAAAAACACACAATATTAAACTTTTCCTCAAAAACTCTGTTCAGTTTTTGCAAATCATTCCAAAATTCCTCAGTTCTTTCAAAACACATTCCTTCCCACTACTTTAAATTTTTAGGAAAAGATGAAAAATCTTCTACATCTTCGGTGCAGTTGCTGAAATCCAACTCCACAAACAAGTGGAGAGGACTTTACAACATCAGAAAATGTATCAGCTTTGATGCCCATGTGTCCTGCAGAAACCCTCCTCATCGGCTCATAGGCTCATTTTGTTCATATTGTGACAGCTGATGTCGTCTCAAGCATGTCCAAAATATCTCACAGCTGTGGGGCAGAGACAGCCACCACTACTGAATGCACTGATACATATTAAAAATGCAAAGGTGTTACAGTACATACACACACACACAGTCACAGTTTATTCAGTTCCAGGTTCAGCTCCTTTGGTAGAGGTGGTTTCTGCAGGACTCAGTGTCCACGAGGCTGCTCTGTGCTTCTCATATGTGTCCTACAAAATAGAAACAGCATCATGTCTTAAATCAAAGACTTTGCTTGTGACTGATGTGTCTCTAACAGCCTCACAGGTTCCTTCAACACAAAAACATGCTACTGGAAATACAAACAAGTGCATGTGCAACTGTGCATGTGAAAAAAACCCAACAGATCATGCTCCCAAATGTGTTTCCTGTGCTTTTATGAAATTGTGGACACAAAAGCACGAACAGCATTGACTGGAACACATTATGAAGCTCAGCACAGGTCAGTGTGGCACTCAGTAAAGGCAAAAGTATCCGTCTGTCATCTCAGAGTTTTTTGGGCACACATTCAGACTCCAGCAGGCTCCAGCACTGATCTGTCACTGCCTCTGCACACAAACTTCACAATATTTGGCCCTATATAGAATGCAGCAACAGCACTCGAAAGAAAAGCATGAAGTGAAAAGACTTCGTTGACACTGTGGTTGTGAGGATGTCTTCACCAAGAAGTCCTCACAGTTCTGTTCAGATACTTTGTGGTTTATATATTGGCACTTCAGTTGAGAGAGAAGAACACTGACATGAGTCAAGAGATCCAGCTGATCCACTCGCATTTGAGTTAAGTTTGTATTTAAGAATAAACATTTGCCCTTCTGTTACACTTCCACAATTATTTATGTTTACAGGTGTGACAGGACACACTAGACATTCTCTATTTAATGCATCCTTTGCATTTTCATTCTCCACTTTCATCAGTATTGAGGATGTGTTTATCCTTCCATTTTTAATTTGTGCTTTCAAAATGTTTAAAATGCTTGTTGTCAGTCTGGTAAACAGCTGACAGTCAACATACTGATGGTCTCCAGCGATTCCTTGCAGCCTCCATAAAGTGTGTCTGCTGTGTTGGAGTGTGCTCTGAATGTTTGGTGAGAATTAGAGTGAATTACACCCTGTGGAGTGGACTCCACTGCTCTCACACTACGTAGTCTGCCTCTCAGAGCTTCTGTAGTGTAGTGAGCAGTGAATGGATGAATGAATTAATAACACAGTCTGTCTGAAACACTGCTCAGGTCCCATCACTGTGAACAACACAGCAGTGACCCTTTACGGACAGTTCTGACTGGGAGTAAGTCAGCTGGTCAAAATGAGTTGAACACAGAAAGCAGTTTTTGTTATTCATCAGTATTTGGTCAAAATAACTCATTCAACACACATTTATGTTCAGGTTTAGCTTCAACAATTCTAACACTTGTCTTTCAATCTGTTTTTTTTCCCTCCATCTCTGGTGCAGTGGCATACTAAAACCTGAAACTATGAATCATATTCCATATTCAACAGAAAATAGTTCATTTACACCCCCCCAGCCCTGCAAAAAAAATAAAAAAAATAAATTGTGCAAAGCCAAATATTTTCTTGGTGTAAACCCAGAGGCAAGTGAGTCAGACTTCAGTTTCTGTGGACTCTCGGACCCAGTACCTCCATTAACAGTGACGAAGTCAAACTGTGATGCTTCCATTTCTTGTCTGTTGGATTTTTGTAGGAAACTACTGCATGTCGTCATCAGTTGTGCAGAGAGTGTGTCTTTACACTGGCTGGAATGCTTTAGTAGTAAATTGCATGACTAGACATTAATATATTACCCCCTTCCCACACACACACACACACACACACACACACACAAAGTCCATCAGTGACTCAATCTGTAGAGTCCATCAGTCCGACCAATCAAAGTGCCAGTTTGAGGAGTATCACATTGTTCAGGAAGCATCATGTTGAGTCCCTGTCTCTGTGTGTCTTTGTGTGTCTGTGTGTCTCTGAGTGTCTCTGGGTGTCTCTGGGTGTGTGCTGTCTGCTTCAGGACTGAGCTACAGCTGCTTGCTCTCAGGGTTCAGTGATTACACAGGAGTCTGTGTGGAGCTCCAGCCTCAGCCAGCTGCTGACATCATGGAGTACTCTCCAGGCTCCTCCAGTCCCAGTCCTTTCTCAGCGGACATCAACACCTAGAAAAGACAGGCAGACAAAAGAAACAGATTAGGACCTTCCTCAGTCAGACGGCGTGTTGATCACCAGTTGCCTGTTTGCTCAGATCTCTGCAGTTATCTAACCTGAGCACTTTCAGGACTGCAGAAGCCACAGACTCTGTTGTGCTCTCATCTCCTCACTTTGTTCAGACTTTGCAGCAGTTTTGTATGAGCTGGAGGGAACAGGAGACTCATCTCTGAGGCAGCAGGACAGACACTTAGAGCTGTCCAAACCAGATGATTGATTGAGGTGATGGACGACTTTCCCAAAATCTGCAGCTTTTGCGTAGTTATTTTACAATAAAATAACATTTGTGATACAATTTTCAGATGTCTTTTATGTCACTGAAGGCAAAATTATAACATGCAAAACAGTTTTGCTTGACAGCCTCCCTTTCACAAAAATGCATTTTTCTCAGCTGTCTAGAAAAAAAGTGGTCTTTTTGATGAAACTAGCCTCTATTCAACTTCAGATAAATCAAGAATGGAACAAGGTGCAAACAAATGGTTTTTCCATGACGAAAAAGAGAGTTTCTTCTTTCATTTGAGCTATACTGTGTTTTCAGAGTCTTTGTACAAAATATTCTGTGGGTCTTGAAAAATGACTCAAAATGGCCAGAAAAGCTGGCACAAGCCACTTTCCATTATATAATAGGGCTGACACTCAATGAGTTAAATATTGACTTGGAACGATTAACAACATGTTTAACCCTTTGAAACCTGGAGCAGCATTACTTTTCTTGTGCTGCTTTCTGATGTCTTTCACAAGTATTTAAACTGTTGAGACATAAATATCTAAATCTGTGCGTGATTCTTCTGCAGACACACCATGCAACACGTAGACTTATTACACAGTAGTATCTATAATATCTCCATAATATTTTGAAACTTTCTTAGCTGGTTTAAACCCTATAATGTCTCACACATGCACATGCACATGCACACACACACAAACACACTGACAAACCACTCACTTTTAGTTTGCAGAATGCCAAGAAATGATGAACATCTATAAGCAGTGAGCAGGTATGTGCCACTCTATCAGACACAAACTCCTTCCCAGTGTCACATTAACAACTTAAAGACAGTTTCACACAGTTTAAATTTGCGTGTGTGAGATGGAGAGTACACCAGCCCGCCTCAGTGCATCTCACTTGGCTAAGCTTCCAGATGGGTGTCAGAACACAGACCCCTCTGTTGTCATGCATTAACATAAAGAAGAGCTCCGCATTAAAAGTGCATCTGTTCTGCTAAATATTTTGACACTGGATGAGAAAAGCAGCTTTGAGAGCAGGAGCAGTGAAGCTATGAGCTGTAGAGCTGGACAATAGAGAAGCAGGATTATGTGTGTGTGTGTGTGTGTGTGTGTGTGTGTGTGTGTGTGTGTGTGTGGTGCAGTGGGGATGACAGCCAGCAGAAATACTTTCAGCAGTCTTATTCAGAGTGATCTGGACACAGACAGATCTTGTATAAAGGAGGGCTTATTAATCCTGATAGTGCTGCAGTCACAGAACGCCTTTTTACTTCCATGAAACATTTTAAGAATCTCGAGTCATTCTAGTACAGTCTGGGTTTATGATACTAAACTTACGGCCCACAGGCCAAATCTGGCCCCCAGGCCGTTGTGTGGCCCCCAATCATTTTTTAATTCACAATTAAAATGCCAGTGGAAAATCCCTCACACCCTGACACAGGTACTAGCTAAGCCCCTAATGTCCTGAAATCCTAAAAACATCCTACAATCCTAGACAACATTTATGGGACTTTTCCTCTTGTTATTTTAGCAGAAGTGGCCCCTGGGCAAAGACAGCTGAGTATCCCTGCTGTAATGTTTCCTGTTGTAGCAGTGTCGGCACAGATAAATAAAATGCAAAAGACACCACAGCTCCTGGTCTCCGACTCAAGGTGAGGGTTCAAATCCCACTGACGTTTATAAAGGCTTGCAGTTGCTTGATGGGCTCTAAAGTCACTATATTTTCATACATGGTCATATGGATACTTTATGAATGTATATATGACTTTGATGTGTCCTCTATCTGCCAGAGCACTGAGCTCGCTCGATCATTGCCAGACAAACTGCAGCTCAGCTCATTTACATCTGCAGTCTTAGGCCAATTGCAGTGACTCAGAGTTTAACCCCTGACACTAACTTGTGACAGACTCAGTTGTATTTTTCATATTCCATATTGTAACAAGTGTCTAAAGCCATGTCAGCAGCTCTGCACTTCAGAGTAAGTGGTGTTGCTGCTGCTAGTGTCACACGCACCCGTTGCTCCTCCACAGCTCCAGTTTCTCACCCAAAAATGGTCACCTCTAGCTCATTGTTATTGTTGTTGTTTTGGCTGATAAACTTGAAGCTTGTCTAGACCTCTGCTGTGCTGGCGGACACACTGGGATGTGTACAAGCAATGCAGAGTGAAAGCAACTATAAACTGGACCTCCTGATTGTGCTGAATGTGTTGATATGTGAGCTGAGAGAGAAACAATGAGAGAGACTGCTCCTGCAGTTCTAACACCTGTTTTCTCTCCAGTGGAACCTGCCATTAGGAAGAGTTGATATCAGCCTTAAGCCTCATTACCACTACATAAACCCACTAACACCCACTAACATCTTGCTTTTTAATGCAATGAGGATGCATACAATTGGCCTTCACACCTGGGCTGGCATTGAGTGGAATACAACAAGCAGGTGAATGTGGTAATTTCAGCTAATTATCCTCCGTATCCTTGTAAGCAGGTAAAACATTGTTCCAAATTAGTCTGCACCAAGTTTGAAAGGACGACAAGTAAGAGATAAATAAAGAGAAAAAAACCCTGATAAGTTTTTGCAGACCTTTGTTCCTGCTGCTGTCTTCTGTTTACCTGTTCTTCTGCCTGTCTGTGATGTCGCATGGACACTCAAACAGGATGACACACACACACACACACACACACACACACACACACGTGCCATTAACAGAAAGGCAGATTCGCTCTTCTGCGGTGAGATCACTGGCAGTGAGAAAACAGCCAATAGCTCCTATATAGTGGGTTTACCTGTGTTTAAAAAACATGCGTGCATGCACTAATATGGGTGGGATAGTGGTATTACAGAGTTTGTGTGAATCACTCTCATTCCTAATGTTTAAATAAATTAAGCATTGGTAATAATATGAGCAGCATGGGCTTTAATGGGTTAAGTCTTCGCCTCATGTCCTGTTTTGATGATGAATAAATAATAATCAGAAAAACAAAGTGCCTCCACAGAGCAGTCAGTTCTCAATTAGCCAGCTTCAGCAGACATCCATGGGAGAGGTGGCTTTTACTACTGCTCTGAGTGCTAAAAATGGTACTCCGCTTACACAGTGCGACATACACATATATAAGTACACAATAAGTAGTGTACACACAGAAAGCAGGTGACTGAATGAATGACACAGAAATACAGGAGCTGCACAGATGACAAAAGATAGGTGTGAGAGGAGCAGGCTGCTCTCAGACTCACTATTACAACACATTTTTTTGTGTGGCTTGGGGAGGAGGGGCCTGACTATGAAGAGGATGCATCAGTGATTTTAAAGGGGAAATATTCCTCCATCACTGATATGGCTGCTGCAATATTTCATTTTTTAATTGAAATGACCATTTCTATGTGGACTGTGCACCAATATAACGATACAAAGTACTGAGAAGAACAACAACAAAAAACTTTATTTAAGAGTATTCAACCTTATTATACATATTCTGGAAATAACAATCAACTATAGATGTTAAAATAAAGAGAAGTGGAGTAAAAAGTTCAAAATGTTTCTCTAAAATGTATTGGAGCAGAAATATAAAGTCGCAGAAAATGAAAATACTTAAGTAAAGTAAAAGTACCACTAAACTGCAATAAAGAACAGTACTTGAGTAAATGTATATTGTTACTTTCAACTACTGCTCTCTACTAAACCATGTATTGTAACCGTGCCGTTGACTTTTTTTGTCGCCTCCATATTGCTGTATTTAAAACTCTGAAAACCTATCTTTGGCGGTTTATCCTCATTCACCTCATTGAATAGTGTATGCAACACTGATTATATCCACTGGATGGCGCTGTTGTACATAAATATCATTGTCTGAAGACTGGAAAAAAAACGGAAGTGACTCATTGCTGCACAGCTCCTCAGAAATCTCACAGAGTAAGAGCAAACGTCCAGGTAAGAAAAAAAAATCTTTTTCACATATCATCTCTGACCCTCTAACAATCATATTTTAGTTGAAGGAAATAAATTTGACATTAACATATATCTCTGAGACTTCTCAGAAAATGGGGCTGACTGCTCGGTTGAGTTGCCAGTCTGGGGTAAACAGTTTAGCTCAAGTTGCTAATTTCTCATTTTGTTTTCAAATCATTGCTACTCAATTTGTAAGCTGCACAGACATAATATACATCAGAATGTTCGTCTATTTGTCAGGATTCAAAATGTGTAAATATCTATGCTGTGGCTTTTATACTTTTTAAGATAGTGCTGTCTGAAGCCACACATGCAGATCTGGATAGCAGATTAACGCCATTCATTTGAATGGTGAGCAGTGTTTTTTAATCAATGGTCACAGCTCAAAAAATATACAGTATACCATGCAGCTTTGATATTTATATTGTATGAATCATTTCAATTCTACAATTTTATGCACACAGGCCTACTCTCTCTCCCTCTATCTCACTCACACACACATGCAGCTACTCAAAGCTAGCTAGATGGGTACATTTTTGTAACTCCTATGAACATTTGTAAAGAGATGTATTATTGTTGTATTCGCTGCAACTACTTAAAGCTAGCTAGATGGGTACATTTTTGTAACTATATGGCTTATGGCCATACCACCCTGAACACACCCAATCTCGTCCAATCTCGGAAGCTAAGCAAGGTTGGGCCAGGTCAGTACTTGGTTGGGAGACCTCCTGGGAATACCTGGTGCTGTAAGCTTTGCCACAAGGTTCGGTGCTTGGACCAATCCTTTTTACTTTATATATGCTCCCTTTAGGCAACAAAATTAGAAAACTCTCTATAAATTTCCATTGTTACGCTGACGATACGCAATTATATCTATCTATGAAACCAGATGAAACTGATCAGCTATCTAGACTTCAAACATGTCTTAAGGATGTGAAAGCCTGGATGAGCCGTAATTTCCTGATGTTTAATTCAGACAAAACTGAAGTTATTGTTCTTGGCCCCAAACACCTCAGAACAATGTAATTTCTCTAGATGGTATTACCTTGGCCTCTAGCACAACTGTACAGAACCTCTGAGTTTTATTTGATCAAGATTTATCTTTTGCCTCCCATATAAAACAAACCTTAAGGACGGCTTTCTTTCACTTGCGTAACATCGCAAAAATTATACATATCCTGTCCCAAACAGATGCTGAAAAATTAGTACATGCATTTTTCACCTCTAGGCTGGATTACTGTAACTCACTATTATTTGGTTGCCCCAACAAATCTCTTAGGTCTCTCCAACTGGTGCAGAACGCTGCTGCTCGTGTTCTAACAGGAACCAAGAAAAGGGATCATATTTCTCCTGTTTTAGCTTCTTTGCACTGGCTCCCTGTGAAATCCAGGACTGAATTTAAAATCCTCCTCCTTACCTACAAAGCTCTAAATGGTCAGGCTCCATCCTATCTGTCACAGCTCATAGTTCCTTACCAACCCTCAAGATCACTGTGCTCTGAAAATGCAGGGTTACTTATGGTTCCCAAAGTTGCCAAAAGTAGGATAGGAACCAGAGCCTTCAGCTACCACGCTCCTCTCCTATGGAACCATCTTCCAGTTTCAGTCAGGGAGGCAGACACTGTTTCAATTTTTAAGGGTAGACTTAAGACCTTCCTCTTTGATAAAACTTATAATTAGGGCTGGCTCAGGTTGCCTGGACCAGCCCCTAGTTAGGCTGACATAGGTTTAACCTGCTGGGGGACTTCCTCTGATACACTGAGCTCCTTTTCCTTCTCTCAATGCCGCCATCGGAAAATCCTGCATGTCTGTTTACTGCATTGCAGTTTGCAAGCTTAGCTTAGCCTCAGTAGTTTAGCTTAGCCTAACATCTGTGATAGCTATGTGGTACTGTCACTACCTGGGGCTCGTGATTACAGATCCTGGGTCTGTTGAATTGCACTACGCTAATCCTGTTGCCTCTCGGGAGCATTCCTTCTCCCTTGTTTCCTAGTTTTCCCGGATCCCGGCCATAACCTTGACTGTGCCTGACCGTGGTGATAGCTGTGCTGATGCTGTGACCCTGCCTTTGGCTGTGCTCGTGCTGTGGCTTTACTGATACTGCTCACCCTGATCGTGGTCTGGTCCTGGTTGCGCTGATGTTGTGATCTTGCCTTTGGACACCTCCCTGTCAACATGTGCATGAGACTCTTATCATTACCCTCAACATCATCATAGAGTGCAATTAATAATTTCACACCTATCATTATTGTAATATGACATGCATCTGTTTCTATTATTGCTGTGCCTCTCTCTCCCTCTCTCCCCCTCTCCTCCCCTCTCTCTTTCTCTTTCCTTTTTGCCATGATTGTATTTCATTTGTTATTTACGACATCTATTGCACGTCTGTCCGTCTTGGACGAGGGATCCCTCATCATCCTCTACCGCTCTTCCTGAGGTTTTTTCCTTTTTTTCCCGTTACAGGGGTTCTTTTTCGGGAGTTTTTCCTTGGGTGATGTGAGGGTCTAAGGGCAGAGGGATGTCGTAAACTGTACAGCCCACTGAGGCAAACCATGTTTTTTGATAATGGGCTCTATAAATAAAATTGACTTGACTTGACTAACTCCTATGAACAGAACAACAAAAAAGCAGTGCTTTGTTGCATACCACCAGAAGTGAATGCAGGTGTTTGAATGGGTGACAGCGTCACACTCTGTGGTTCAGTAAGCAAGTTAGACAAGTGTGATGTGGAAATATGAAGCCTGTTTACATCACTGTTCATATATGTTCATTGAATTTCTGTTCACAGTGAATAACAAAGCATTGTTGGTTGTATTAGATTTCAATGAAATGCATTGTTGGTTTTAAAAGTATTTATAAATAAATTAAGAAATATATTTGTTAAATTAATGGAAAGTTATTTTAACAAATCCTACTCTCTGTGGTGTTTTTATATGAAGAAAACTAAACATTTTGTTGCAGAAATGAAATAAATCCATTCATGCCCAGAATTACCCTAAATAGGCAAGTCAACCAGCTGGTTGACCTGCATTACCTGCTTCCTGATTGGGTAATCTGAAAAATAAAACTTGAAATATTGCTAAATGAAGAGGCAGGAACACAATTTACCAACAAATATTTTTTTGCAAATGTATTTCTTAGTGTTGAAGTCAAAGGGTTAAAACAGGTCACCTGGCTATATTTTACTGTTATTGTTGCATGTCAACAGTTTATTGGTGAAGTACTCAGAACGTTTTTGTCAAGTTACACATCGGTCTAAGAGTTAACTTTGCTTCTCTTTGCAGTTTACTGCACTGCATCCCCCCAGGTCTAGTAGGAACCAGCTAGTTAGCGGCGTTTTTTTTTTTTGGGCCCCTTATGACATCCTGTCCAGCCTGGTGGTGGTGGTTGTGCAGTGGGCATGTTTCCACATGGTAACACAGCTGTTTTGTCAAGTTACACGTCAGTCTAAGGGTTAATTTTGCTTCTGTTCAGTTTACTGCACTGCATCCACTCAGATCTGGTAGGAACCAGCTAGTTAGCAGCGTTTTTTTTTTGGCCCCCTATGACGTCCTGTCCAGCCTGGTGGTGGTGGTTGTGCAGCGCGCATGTTTCCATATGGTAACACAGCTGGCTGGCCGGCCGGCCATCTGACAGCTAAGCCAACAGAAAATAAATAAAAGTCAAGACATTACATCATTAAAATTTCACTATCTCTAAACTTAAGACTGTTAAGAGTAGACTTAAGACTTTCCTCTTGATAAAGCTTATAGTTAGGGCTGGCTCAGGCTTGCCTTGAACCAGCCCCTAATTAGACTGATATAGGCCTAGTCTTCTGGGGGAGCTCCTATGATACACTGAGCTCATCTCTCCTTCTCCTGATACCGACTACTACAGTTACTATAATTAGTTATACCTCCACTATTATTATACACATACGGTTATTTTGTCTCAAACATACAGTATACTGTAATATATGCATGTAACCTACATACTTTCAGAAACTACATTTATTAATGTTCATTACTCTATTACCATTGCAATGTCACAATTATTATTGTTGCCATGCATCTCTCCCTGCCTCTTTTTCTCTTCCCTGCTGTTATTTTATTCCTCAGTAAAGACGACATCGATTGCACGTCTGTCCGTCCTGCTCTTCCTGAGGTTTCTAACTTTTTTTTCCCCTGTTAAAGGTATTTTGGGGAGTTTTTCTTTATCCGCTCTGAGGGTCCAATGATGTCTGCTGTAAATCCCTCTGGGGCAAATTGTACTTTGTGATTATGATCTTTATAAATAAAACCAACTTGACTTCAGCTGTAAATGGATAGCATTTTGAAATGCATCACTAAAGCTTACTGAGGCAGTGGAGCGCTGCAGTAAAAGAAAATGGCATAATGTATTTTGTATCTTTTTTTTCTTTAAAAATTAAGCGCTTAGTTACCAGTTAAGGAGCGTCAACCTTTTGTGAACAAAATTAACCAAAACTGACATCCCTAGTCAGTGTATAACCTTTATGGTCATAAACAGTAACCCATGGTTCAGTGCTGTTGAGTCAGGAGATCAACACTGTGGCAATGTACATCATGGGCGTCACCTGGCCTGGACATTTAGGGGTTTCGTCCTGCTTAACTGTGATTAAAAAAGACAACAGTGTCTCTGTCTTTATAGAACAGAGCTGAAATGAGAGCAGTACAATGGCCACAAAGGTGTTACATGACAGAACCCATTGGCCTTCCAAAGTGGGGGTGCATGCTGTACTACAGAAGACAGTGCTGATAGATTTCTGCACTTCTACCTCTATGTCCTTTACTTCTGTACTTGTGTTTGGATTTTCTGCAATGCAACTACTCCACATGACATACATCAGTTGAAGTACTTTTGTTTTACTAATCTCCAGAGTGCTGGGGGCAAACAACATCAGCAAATCATGTGGAGAGACGTAAGGCCATACTCCATCAATTATAAATAGTTATTGTCTGTAAAGTGCAGTGTGCAGTGCATGGGATCTAAAAACAGGAGATGAAGTCAAAACTCAATTAAGCAAAAGATACATTTTGTGAGCCAAATTTTTAACAGATAGTATTTTTAAGAACTACTCAGTGTTGGTGATTTTAAACTGATTATCAATGAAAAAACTGGAGAATTACTTTGTAGTTGTTTGAAGAACATGAACTTTTTAAAATACAAATAATGTAAACATTAATTTTAACACCCCACTGTGTGCTCACTAAGTCTACCCAATGTGACACTGCTAGGTGGAAAGTATCTGGTGGGCTGAGTGACTTTACAGTCTGCTTAACTTGCTTTGACCTATTTTAACCTGAAAAAGACAATGTGATCGCTTTAATTCAGTGTATTCTATTTATGCAGCTTTCTCTTTAACTGAGTACCGTATTTATTTTCCAGTTAGCTGTCACGGGCCCTGCTGTAGTGCACAAGTTCAAGCTGAACACTTTCAGCAGAATATAAGATACTGACATCAGGACTTGCACACCAATGCAACAGTATAATCCAGTGTAAACAGGACTCACTAAACTGAACTGAACACATGATGCTGAGGTGTTGTTCTGATGATAAAACCCTCCGTCTCCTCAGACAGAAACGCTCTACATGCAAGTGCAGTCCATAAAACCACTGCATATGAATGAGCTGTGTAGACACCTACATTGATGAACCCTTTGAAATCTGAGCTAATTTGCTTTATTTCTTTCAAAGACATCGAAAAAAGGCAACGAGAACGTAAGGAGAAATGCCCCAAAACTCTGCAAGAATATGTTTAACCAAAAAAAAGAAAATAACCTGAAAAATAATACAAAAAACAAAAAAAGAAAAAAGACAGTAAAAAAACCCCCAAAAAACCCAAACTTTTTCCATCCCAAGGCAGAGCTGTCCCTTAAGCCTTTTGCTGATTGTGCTTTTCCCTTGAGCCACTTGCACAGAACATGTGCCAATCTCCCCTGCTTTTGACAATCTCTATAAATGACTTAAAAAATACCATAAATGCCTTAACATTGTTTGTCTGTACACTACCCACACCACAGTGACACAGTCCTGGATAAAAAAAAACATGAAATACCTTGAAGTGGCGACAGCTAAAGTCTGACCAAAAAAAAAAAACAAACAAAAAAATAAAATCAGATTTACAAATAAAGCTGGCACCATGGTTGTGTCAGTGTTTAGAATGTACCTGGAATGACTGGCTCCTGTTGTCCCCCAGTTAGGCAGGTAGGTGTTTCCATGTGCTGACGAAGGCAGTGGGGATCAGTGAATAAGGCACAGTGGTGATGGAATTCCAACTATCCAACGTTGGGTCGTAACAGTCCAAGGTTTTACACCGCTGCGTCCCAAAATAACCTCCCACCACATACAGCTTATTTCCTGAGGCCACGGCGTGGCAGCTCATCCGTTTGGATGTCATGTCGCCCACCCGAGTCCACTGATTGGTTTCACAGTCAAAGCGATAAGCAGAGGCAGCAGTGAATTCAGTGTCGCCACCCATGATGAAGATCTGGCTCCCTAAGACAGCAGCTGCTGTGTAGCGCCAAGGCTGAGGACACTCGGCTGCAATATTCCATCGGTTACCCACGGGGTCATAGCACTGGACCTACACATAGAAAACAGTTAAACAGTAGTCAGGCTGTGCTATCACTGACTTTGTTTATGTGCAGCTCCAACACTCAGTGCATTTACATGATGATAGAAAAAGTTAAATTATTGAAAAGGTACACAGTGTTGAGCATGTACAAAACATTCAGCAAAAAGTTATGTTGTCACCATTAAACATGCAACCTGTTTGCTGTTTGCTAGCTTGTTTTGTATGTGATGCAAAAGGTCAACCAGAAGAAGGTCCAATAGCAACCAGCTGAAAGGGGGCATATCTCCAACTACTGTGGAGGAGTTGGACATACTTTGGTCAATAAATGGATTCTCCCCCAGTGCTTGTATACATGGACAAGGACAGCAGTCCAATTTAATGGCCTAACTGAGCTATAACCATATCTCTACATAATGTACTGACTGATTGTAGTATTGGAGCCCTATTTTAAACCCGGCTGTGAGTGGCGCTTAGCAGTGCAGAGTGCACCACAACTGCCACAGTTAGTTTAACACGGATCATTAATCACATTAAGATCGTGTGTGCATTCACACACAAGGAAGACCGTAACTTCAGTGATTATCTCAGAGGCTAAAATTACGGTTTCCTCTTCTCAATTTTTTAGCTACAGTTTGTAGTTTTGCTTCTAAAATGATACTTGAAAATGAAACAATATTTGCTACAGTGACTTCACTGCACTTACAGCACCATTCCCAGCATTAAGAGAGACTAAATCCTACCTCTTTGCTCCTTGCACCTTATTTTGTACTTTATGTGCTGTTAAACTAGCAAAAGTGGAGTTGAACAAATGCACTAATCCTATACAGTTTAGACCAGTTTAACTTGCTTTGCTTGGGGGCCACTTTTACAAAATGACAGGAGGCCAGGGGCCAGTCGCAGAAGCCCCATACATGTTTCCAGGATTTTAGGATGTTTCTTGGATTTTAGGACATTTCTAGGATTTGAGGAGGTTCCTTGGATTTCAGGGAATTTCTAGGATTTTAGGATGATTCTTGGATTTTAGGACATTTATAGGATTTTAGGAGGTTCCTTGGATTTTAGGGAATTTCTGGGATTTTAGAATGGTTCTGAGATTTGAGGACGTTTCTAGGAGTTTAGGACTTTAATACGAATTTGGGACATTACCAGGATTTTAGGACATCTCTAGGATTTTGGGAGGTTTCTAGTATTTTAGACATTTGGTTTCTAGGATTTTAGGACATTTCTAAGATTTCAGTACATTTCTAGGACTTAAGCATGTTTCTAGGATTTCAGTACATTTCTAGGATTTTAGGACATTTGGGGCTTAACTAGGACCTCTGTCGGGGGTTGCAGGGGATCCTCCACTGGCACATTTTTTTGGGATAAACACACGGCACCTTAATGCTGTTTTATGAACTCTCTTGAATTATGTATCCTAAAAGTACAAAAACAATTCCCAGTGTGAATCACTTTATTTTTATTGTGAAATACAAAATGGTTGGGGGGGGGGGGCACCTGGTACCCTTTAGTTGAATATCACAGCTTGAGACCTCACACTTTGGACTATGGACTATTTAAACAAGGTGTAAATAATATATTCCAAGATACTGAAGAAGATTTCCGATAACCATGCAATAGATTGTGCTAATTTAGGGTCCTATTTTGTTCTGTACATGTCTTACAATATACAAACTAAATTGTGGGATGTGAGGAGCTGGCTTGGAAGGAATTTTAAAGAAGGTAAATATACAAATCTACCAACCTTGGAGGCCTTGTCCCTATGTATGGTGGTCCCTCCAAAAACAAAGAGTTTGAGTTTGGCACTGACCACGGCTGCATTACTCACTCCATCTCTTAGAGGGGCCATCATAGTCCATTTATTACTGAGAGGGTCATACCGCTCCACCTAGGAAAAGATCACATAGTAACACTTGGATACATTTGGCTTTGAGGAGCATACTGTGTCCAAAATGAGTCAAAGGCAGACCAGCAGCAGATACTGCACCTGATAATAATCACAGTACAGGCTGTATGCACTTGTGTACATCTACACAACACATATGTATACATAACACATACTTACATATTTATTTATATATACACACACAAATCATAAATTCCGAAACTATTCGCCTAAATAAGTCAATACCTGTTTGAGAGAGACAGATGGAGAAGCAGGAAAAACTCCTGCTATAGCTGTATGACCGCCAACAACGTAGAGACTGTTCTCCAACTCAGCTGAACCATGGCCAAACCTGCAGAGGAGAAGACCCACATTGAATACTTAAGACAATATGGGCGTGCTGATATTGGTCTTTCATTAAATGTTGTAAAGTGTGGTCTACATCTGATGTGACTGAGGTAGCACTCTGAGAGCAGGAGGTCAAAATGATTCAGAGGTCATTCATTTGATAGACCATGTCCACCCAGACAAACTGCAATAACGGCCACAGTGAGGTCACTGCAGCCAATGCGGTTATTTAAAACCATAATTTTACAGTGCTGAGTAGTAGTGGTGTAATATGATATTTAGCAGGTCAGCCAAGAACTGTGACATGTGTTATCACATGGGAACTAACCCTTGCCCGATTAATTACTAGGGGTGTAGATCACAAGTTTCAAACTGATATTATTATCGAATCATTTAAGTGTAATAAGACACAGGAAACATGGCTTAACAACAAAAAAGTTTATACATTTACACATAGACAAATTTAGGGTGGATGTCAGGGTTACATCAGAGCAGTTGCACGCACAGAAAAACAGTGGACACCAGAGAGAAACGGTTAAAATACTAAGACTAAAACTGTCTTGTTGTGCTGTTGGATTTTTCAAAATGTGAAATCCATTTGAAGCTTAACAAAGATGTTTATGGCTGCTAGTATTTATGGCTGTCAAAGGAATATTTAAAAAAAAAAATCATTGTGGAATTTCAAAAGTTAATTGCGAAAAATCACATTTTTAAACTGCATGTTTTGAAGCCAATATTGACAGGTAAAGTCAATGTTACCAGATTGTCTTGTTTCAGAATCGAATGACAGCAAAAAACAGCATGGGACTAGCATAAAGTGAACATGTCTGTAAAGGGGAGACTCATGGGTACCCACTGAACCCATTATCATTCAGATATCTTGAGGTCAGAGATCAAGGGATCTCTGTGAAATGACTACGCACTTCATCCATTTTCAAAATCAAGCCTAACTTTCGAGCATTAGATATAAGAAAAGAAAGGACAGGAATTTTGAAGTGTGGTTTGAGCTGAATAGACATGCAGCCTGAGCGACACACAAACACACACACACGCACAAACACACACACAAACACACACACACACAGTCTGATACGGGACTCGGGGTAACAGAGATCATGGCAGTGAGCGCACAATCGCTGCAGCGACGATCAGTCTGATCAAACTAACTCATCTGAATTACACAAGGTGTCTGTTAACGGCCTCTTATTTCACTGAAAACACAGAGCTAAATGTTCATGACACTTAACATCTGCTCTGTGCATAACATGAAGACCGAGCTAACACAGATTAGCAAGAAGCGTGCAGGAAAATGTTTATGTGTTACTAGGCAACAGGCAACTATTTGTGTCAGCGGAACCAAAAAAATCATTAAAACAAACAAACTACAATCTGTTGTCGCTTCTTACTATTAAAAAATAAAAGACGCTTGTAGAACAGTTGTATAAAAGCAATATCATGCTTGATCACAGCCGATATATATGCTTAAATATGTACATATATACACAGTAAATGTATATATACAGTATGAAAATACAAATCCATATATATATAATATACATGGATTATCTCTTTCATGTCAATTTAACACACATTTTACTACTGAGCAATGGTCAAAATCAGTGAAATAAAATAAAAATATTATTTTTAAAAAATCTGAAAAAAAAAACTTGTAAAGTGGTGTGTACATACTGTATGTATTCACCCCCTTTGCTATCAAGCCCCCAAATAAGAGCTGGTGCTACCAATAACCTTCAGCACTCAAAGAATCTGTTAAATAAAGTCCACCTGCATGCAGTCTAAGTGACACTCGATCTTACACAGCTGTTCTGATAGGAACCGGAGTCTGCAGCACCACTAAGCAATGAGTACCACCAAGCAAATGATTCCAAAAGGACAGAGGAGCTCCTCAAACAGGCCAGGGAAAAACTGGAGCCCAACTTCTTATCTGCTGCTTTCAAACAACTTTGACACTGAGCAATTCAGTAGTTTGTTAAATACCGCCTATGTCTACCCGCAACTATGACTGGTAGTTTGATCAAATTTCCAAACCACTGATCAATTTCATCTGCACTTGTTCTACCTGAATGGATATCACTCAACATACATTTGTTGAGCTCTAAATTATTTTTGTAAAACATGAAAATTAAATACTGACAGACCAGGCTTAATAGTGAAAGCCTACAATCATATGTTTAGTTAGTTTTCTGTTTAATATAATGTCACATAAGTAACTCACCTGGCTATAAGCATGGGTGCTCCTTTCGACCACTCTTCATGGACAGTGTCATAGATCCAGACATCTTTCGAGACACCATTCTCTGATCCTCTTCCTCCTGTGACGTAAACCTTACAGCCGATGGCACATGCACTGAACTCCTTCCTGGGGCTGGGGAGGTCTGCCTTAGGTATGATTTCCTTGGCTTTATGGTCAACCTAAAATTAATACAACAGTAGTGATGATTTCATTTTAATGTATTTGCCATTGATATCATTAAAAAGATAAAAACAAAAACAAAATTAAAGCTGTAAACAGCTCCACTCTACTGATGCTTCTCTCAGTAAGGACAGAGGGATGTTGTGTGCTGTAAACCCCTCTGAGGCAAATTGTGATTTGTGATAATGGGCTTTATAAATAAAACTGACTTAACTTGCCTAACTTAACTGTATTGACATGTGTGGTACATTCTACTTATTTTTTAGGATAATTCTGCACATCTTGGTGACTCCTAATGCAATGTAAAGATTTTAGACAGCATTGTGCATGGTAGCGTGACGTCTGCATCTATTCTTTTCCTGACTTTCTTCTATATACGGGTTATTCTTTGGCACATAAATAGACAACATCTGGCATTAAAAGTACATTATTACAGTATTAAATTATACTCATTTCTTATATTTTTCCCCGCATACATACTAGGGGTTTAACAATCCATTGATGTGGATCAATATATCGGTTCAATAATCAATGATGCAAATTGAATGATGCAACCTAAAAACATAGATCCATATCATCATCTTTAGGAAACACTTTTGTTTAGAAATTCTGTGTCACCGTCAAACAGCACCAGGCAGATGATAGCAAGCAGCCAAGAAAAAGATGATGATGAGAACATTATCCATCCATCCATCCATCCATCCATCCATTTTCTTCCGCTTATCCGGAGTCGGGTCGCGGGGGCAGCAGCCTAAGCAGGGAAGCCCAGACTTCCCTCTCCCCGGCCACTTCGTCCAGCTCTTCCCGGGGGACCCCGAGGCGTTCCCAGGCCAGCTGTGAGACGTAGTCTCTCCAGCGTGTCCTGGGTCTTCCCCGGGGCCTCTTACCGGTGGGACGTGCCCTGAACACCTCACCAGGGAGGCGTCCTGGAGGCATCCTAATTACATGCCCGAGCCACCTCATCTGGCTCTTCTCAACGCGGAGGAGCAGCGGCTCTACTCCGAGCTCCTCCCGGATGACCGAGCTTCTCACCCTATCTCTAAGGGAGAGCCCAGCCACCCTACGGAGGAAACTCATTTTGGCCGCTTGTACCCGCGATCTTGTTCTTTCGGTCACTACCCAAAGCTCGTGACCATAGGTGAGGGTAGGAACGAAGATCGACCGGTAAATCGAGAGCTTTGCCTTTCGGCTCAGCTCCCTCTTCACCACGACAGATCCGCCTGTCGATCTCCCGTCCCATCCTTCCCTCACTCGTGAACAAGACCCCGAGGTACTTAAACTCCTCCACTTGGAGCAGGACTTTGTCCCCGATCCGGAGGGGGCACGCCACCCTTTTCCGGCTGAGAACCATGGTCTCGGATTTGGAGGTGCTGATTCTCATCCCAGCCGCTTCACACTCGGCTGCGAACCGATCCAATGAGAGCTGAAGGTCACGGCCCGATGAAGCCAACAGGACCACATCATCTGCAAAGAGCAGAGACCCAATCCTGAGGTCACCAAACCGGACCCCCTCAACACCCTGGCTGCGCCTAGAAATTCTGTCCATAAAAGTTATGAACAGAATTGGTGACAAAGGGCTGCCCTTTGTCACCGATTCTGATGAGAACATTATTTACATTAAATCAGCAGTGTGGAAATAATTTGGATTTCTGAGAAAACCTGTGAACCTTTACATTTATTATTGAGCCAAAATTAAGATCATATTTTGAGTTCAAATGCAAACATTTCTCTCAGAAAGGTCTTTCTGACTGATAGCCCTGAGGGTTAACTATCAAATGTGCTGTCTGATGTGTGTTAGTATTCATTCTAAGTAAACTTTACTGCACTAAACCAGTTAAAATTATTAACATGCTGATGTTGTGATTAAATGGGGTGCAACTTATAACTGCAGGCTATCGGGGCATAGTACATACTCGGGTAGGGACTGGGTCTCCACTGGACTAATTATATCTGTTATTCAATCAACTTTCTGATAAACTTCTGTCATGTCACACTGTGAATTAACACATCTGAACTGAACTCATTCATAGTCTTTTTAATAATGAGGAGGATGCTTTACTACCTGAGCTAATGTCTCTCATTTAATGACATTTACCATGAATGTTAGGTATTTAATATTAATATATGATTTAATATTAAGCATTGCGAATTGATTAAAATGTACTTTAAGCCAAGCCAACCCTATGCCTTATAGGGAAGGTAAGGGGAGGCAATTTCATTTATTAAGCACTGGGGGTGTCCTGATCATGTTTGTTTTTTCCCCTGATCCCAATCAAAGTCTTTTAATGTTGAATATTTGCTGATACCGAGTCCTGAACTGATATTTCTATTTTTCTAGATAATATAGCTGCACAGTGCACACTTTGAGAAGGCTTCTTAAAATCAATCCAATGTAAGGCCTATGCATGACAATATAAATAACCCTGCAATGCATTAGCCTATTGTTATTAATATGTTTTATTTTACAAATAAAGTAAAATATGAAAAACCCTCCTTTTAATGTTTTTGGCCTTGTCCCTGTCTTGAGGGAATGCCTCTGTCCCTTTAACAAAGTGCTCTCTAGTGTTTGCTGCTTTAATGCAGTCCGAGTCTGAGTTACCTGAATGAAGGGTTTACATTGACCATTTAGTTTTGTTGTCCTTACATATTTCGGGTGAACTATGCTTCATTAATACAGAAGCCATGTTGGCTTTTTGCTAGCATGCTTTAATTGTACTTGTTGACTGAAGTTGTCGTAAGCTCTGCACCTCTCTCCTTTCCTCCTTTCCTCCTTTGAACAGGGGGCAGAACCACCGTGCACTATAGTTAAAAGTAAAAACACATTCTCACTCTGACCTGAAATGAAAACATAAATAAACAGTCTCATACCACATTTTTGTTTACTGTGTGTGGTGTTTCACTGCAGGTGGGGATCATTTAAAAACTATAAAGCAAGTTTCATAAACAGAGATAGGTTCAGAGTGCTGTAGAGAGAGATTAAAAACATCATGCATAAGAAAAAAATCAATTAAAACTTAAAGTAACATCATTCAAAGTTAAAACAACATTAAAAGAGAGACAGCTAGAGATAGAAAACTAAAATAATAAGCAAAAGTGATACAAAAGATTTAAAAGGATATCATGATAATAAGACCTTGAGTTTTAAAAACAGTTAAAAACACTAAGAACAGAATAGTAAGGTTTTCAGTCTGGATTTAAAAATTGCAATGGTAGGGGCATTTCTAAGACCATCAGGCAAATGGTTCCTGCTTCTCCTTAACTAGATTTTGCCACCAGCAGCTCACTTCACAGTGATCTGAGAGGTCCTGCAGGATTGTGGTGCTTGAGCATATCAGTCATATATTTAGGCCAAATGCACTTCATACAACACATACAGTATCTATGTGTGTCTTTTACCTGGTATATCTTGTCACACATGAAGGTCTGGCCTCCCAGTATAAGCAGTGTGTGTCCTGCCTTACGTGGTCGAGCACAGGGACTGGTCACTATTCCGTCATTTTGAAGTATTTTTTTCTTACACTGCATGGCCTCTTCTACTATTGACCTGCAGAGAAGAGTTCAAACAAAACATCTCAGAGGTGAAGACACATTTGTCACACCTTATTTTCCATCAACAGCCATGGGTGCTCATGTGTCTAAATTCCCACAAATCTCCTTGTCTCCTTGTATATGTGATAACGTCAGCAGCGTATGTATATCATGGATCTGTTATGAATCTGAATGCAGCCATGGGGGCGGGGCCTTGTTTATTCCTATGAGAGCTGCTTAGTAGCGCATGAAGCAGAGAAACCTCTTTTTCCGGGTTTAGAAGCGTAGTAGAGATTAACGGCTGCTGAATGTTGCCGAATGCTGCTGAGCGCAGCCGAGTGGTTAACTCCCACCGGCGGAGCAACCGACTTCCGGATTAGTGCCTCATCTCGTTTGAATGGCGGTCTAAAAAATTTAAACTTGTGACTCTTTCAGACTTTCCAAATGTTATTGAACTGGATGGTTTACATCTAGACAGGGATAGAAGACGTTTTGCGGGGGTTTTGATCCTCACAAAAAAATATTCACTGATTTACAGACGTCTCTTTCACCATGTTAGCAAATAAGGAAAAGTCTTTCTGGGCCAGTGTCATCACATGACTGACTCAAACGGTGTAAATCCACTTTCGGCCACTATGTCAATTTTGCATCAACGCATGGCACACTTCCTGGGGGCTTGATGTAGATGCAGAGAGGGAGGAGAGCCAGCATCAGGGCGAGTCTGACCTGACTTGGACCGAGAGCTGTTCCTCTACCAAGCTTTCTGGCTAATGTCAGCTCGCAGGAGAATGAAGTGGATGAGATGTGATTGAGGCTCACTCAGCAACAGGAAATCAGAGACCGCTCTGCATACATCTTCACAGAGACATGGTTAACCCCTTACATCCCAGATTAAGCTATTGCACTGGATGGGCACTTGTTTAGAGCTGAGAGGACACAAGACTCTGATGCAAATTTATAAAAATGCACTGCAAGAATTGAATTATGCTATCAGCAGCAACATGTCAAGCAACCAGATGGAACCTCTTAGTAGCTGGTGATTTTTTTTTTTTTTTACTTTTTTTTTTTTTTTATTATTTGAAATATAAAAAACAAAGAACATGAGGTTATCATGGGTGTTACATTTAAATCTAAAAATCTATCTAAAAATTTTTACATACATCACGTCGTACTATTCTAAACAGAGTGCATACATAATCCATTTTTCCCAGCGGACAGTACATTTCTCCAACTCAAGTCTTAAAACAAAAGTAAGTCTCTCCATACAGTAGATCTCTTTCACGATCCCACGCCACTGGGCCAATGTTGGAGGATCAACTTGTAACCATTTCCGGTTTATAGCTTTCCTACTACTTGCCAAAAGTATCTTCAATAAGTATTTATCCTTATGTTATGTTTCAGGTATTTTACCTAGATATAAGGTAACAAAAGAGTAGTCTAACTCCACTCCCAGTATTTTGTTTATCTCATTAGCCACCTCCCCCCAGTATGACTGGATTTTTGGGCAGGCCCAAAAGACATGGAAATGATTAGCCATAGAGGTTCCACATTTTCTCCAACAGAAGCCCCGGCTCTGTGTTCCTGTTTGCAGTGCAGTTATTTTAGGGGTGATAAAGAATCTCACTACATTCTTCCAGCCAAACTCTCTCAGCGATCTCGAGTTTGCAGTGGTTGCTTGAGTCTCACATATTTCCATCCAAGTCTCTGAAATTTGTGTTTCTGACTCCCTCTCCCATTTTTGTTTGATGGGTATCATAGAGTGATTTCTAGAGGCTTGTATACTTCCATATATTTTTGAGACCAACTTTTTATTGTCTTTTTTTTGGTATGCGTCATGAAATATAGTAATCATGTTGTGTTTGTTTTCCTCTTTGATTTGTAATTTTTTAATATAATAGTCTCTGACTTGCAGGTATCTATGGAAGTCCTGCTTTACCAATCCAAATGTGTCTGAAATTGTCTTAAAACTTTGAAATTCACTGTTTGAGGTGAGTGAACAGAAAGAAGTGAGACCTCTCCCAACCCACTGTTTGAAGACCCCATCCAACCTAGCAGGTTCAAATTCTGGATCAAACGCTACCCAATTCAAGACCCTTGCCTGTTTCTCTATTTGTAACTTCCTCAATACCTTGAACCACAGCTTAAGAGTGAACTGAGTCCATTGATTCAAGCTCTTATAATGTCTTTCAGCTTGGCTTTTATTTCCTATTATTGATTTTTTTTGGAGTATCTATCTGTGTAGTTTCCAAGGATTTCCATTTAGATTCGTAGTTTGGGGCACACCAGTATACTAAGGGTTTCAATTGTGCGGCACAATAGTAATCCTGTAGGCATGGTAAAGCTCTCCCTCCCCTCTCTTTTTTCAGCTGCAGTATCTTAAACTGTACCCTGGGTCTTCTACTGTTCCAGATGAACCTTGAAATCCAACCATTCCACTCATCAAACTGTTTTTGGGGTACCTCCAGAGGCAATGACTGAAAGAGATAAAGAAACCGTGGCAACACGTTCATTTTGATTATTTCTATTCCATCCATCCATCCATTTTCTTCCGCTTAACCGGGGTCGGGTCGCGGGGGCAGCAGCCTAAGCAGGGAAACCCAGACTTCCCTCTCCCCGGCCACTTCGTCCAGCTCTTCCCGGGGGACCCCGAGGCGTTCCCAGGCCAGCTGTGAGACGTAGTCTCTCCAGCGTGTCCTGGGTCTTCCCCGGGGCCTCCTACCGGTGGGACGTGCCCTGAACACCTCACCAGGCGTCCTGGAGGCGTCCTAATTAGATGCCCGAGCCACCTCATCTGGCTCTTCTCAACGCGGAAGAGCAGCGGCTCTACTCCGAGCTCCTCCCGGATGACCGAGCTTCTCACCCTATCTCTCAGGGAGAGCCCAGCCACCCTACGGAGGAAACTCATTTTGGCCGCTTGTACCCGCGATCTTGTTCTTTCGGTTACTACCCAAAGCTCGTGACCATAGGTGAGGGTAGGAACGAAGATTGACCAATAAATCGAGAGCTTTGCCTTTCGGCTCAGCTCCCTCTTCACCACGACAGATCGGTGCAGAGTCCGCATTACTGCAGACGCCGCACCGATCCGCCTGTCGATCTCCCGCTCCATCCTTCCCTCGCTCGTGAACAAGACCCCGAGGTACTTAAACTCTTCCACTTGGGGCAGGACTTCGTCCCCGATCCGGAGGGGGCACGCCACCCTTTTCCGGCTGAGAACCATGGTCTCGGATTTGGAGGTGCTGATTCTCATCCCAGCCGCTTCACACTCGGCTGCGAACCGATCCAGTGAGAGCTGAAGGTCACGGCCTGATGAAGCCAACAGGACCACATCATCTGCAAAGAGCAGAGACCCAATCCTGAGGTCACCAAACCGGACCCCCTCAACACCCTGGCTGCGCCTAGAAATTCTGTCCATAAAAGTTATGAACAGAATCAGTGACAAAGGGCAGCCCTGGCGGAGTCCAACCCTCGAGTTCGACTTACTGCTGGCAATGCGGACCAAGCTCTGGCACCGGTCATACAGGGAACGGACAGTCCGCATCAGGGAGTCCGAAACCCCATATTCCCGGAGAACCCCCCACAGGACTCCCCGAGGGACACGGTCGAATGCCTTCTCCAAGTCCACAAAGCACATGTGGACTGGTTGGGCAAACTCCCACGCACCCTCAAGGATCCTGCCAAGGGTCCAGAGCTGGTCCACAGTTCCACGACCGGGGTGAAAACCGCATTGCTCCTCCTGAATCCGGGGTTCGACTATCCGGCGGACCCTCCTCTCTAGTACCCCCGAATAGACCTTACCATGGAGGCTGAGGAGTGTGATCCCCCTGTAGTTGGAACACACCCTCTGGTCCCCCTTCTTAAAAAGAGGGACCACCACCCCAGTCTGCCAGTCCAAGGGCACTGCCCCCGATGTCCACGCAATGCTGCAGAGTCGTGTCAGCCACGACAACCCCACAACATCCAGGGCCTTGAGGAACTCCGGGCGGACCTCGTCCACCCCCGGGGCCCTGCCACCGAGGAGCTTTTTGACCACCTCGGTAACCTCAACCCAGAGATAGAGGAGCCCACCCCCGAGTCCCCAGGCCCTGCTTCCCCAACGGAAGGCGTGTCAGTGGGATTGAGGAGGTCTTCGAAGTATTCCTTCTACCGATCCACAACGTCCCGAGTCGAGGTCAGCAGCGCCCCGTCGCCACCATACACAGTGTTGACGGAGCATCGCTTCCCCCTCCTGAGACGCCGGATGGTGGTCCAGAACCTCTTCGAAGCCATCCGGAAGTCGTTTTCCATGGTCTCGCCGAACTCCTCCCACGCCCGGGTTTTCGCCTTGGCGACCGCCGCCGCCGCACTCCGCTTGGCCTGTCGGTACCTGTCTGCTGCCTCCGGAGTCCCACAGGCCAAGAAGGCCCGATAGGACTCCTTCAGCTTGACGGCACCCCTTACCGCCGGTGTCCACCAGCGGGTTCGGGTGTTGCCGCCCCGACAGGCACCGACCACCTTATGGCCACAGCACCGATCGGCCGCCTCAGCAATGGAGGCACGGAACACAGCCCACTCGGACTCAATGTCCCCAGCCTCCCCCGGGACATGGTCGAAGCTCTCCCGGAGGTGGGAGTTGAAGCTCCTTCTGATGGGAGACTCTGCCAGACGTTCCCAGCAGACCCTCACAATGCGTTTGGGTCTGCCAGGTCTGACCGGCGTCCTCCCCCACAATTGGAGCCAACTCACCACCAGGTGGTCGGTTGACAGCTCCACCCCTCTCTTCACCCGAGTGTCCAAGATATACGGCCGCAAGTCCAATGATACGACGACAAAGTCGATCATTGAACTGCGGCCTAGGGTGTCCTGATGCCAAGTGCGCATATGGACACCCTTATGCTTGAACATGGTGTTCGTTATGGACAATCTGTGGCGAGCACAGAAGTCCAATTACAAAACACCACTCGGGTTCAGATCGGGGGGGGGCATTCCTCACGATCACACCCCTCCAGGTCTCACTGTCGTTGCCAACGTGAGCGTTGAAGTCCCCCAGCAGAACGAGGGAGTCCCCAGAAGGAGCACTCTCCAGCACCCCCTCTAAGGACTCCAAAAAGGGTGGATACTCTGAACTGCTGTTTGGACCATAGGCACAAACAACAGTCAGGATCCGTCCCCCAACCCGAAGGCGGAGGGAGGCTACCCTCTCATTCACCGGCGTAAACTCCAACGTACAGGCACCGAGCCGGGGGGCAATAAGTATTGCCACCCCTGCCCGGCGCCTCTCACCAGTGGCAACTCCAGAGTGGAAGAGAGTCCATCCGAGAGAAGACTGGTTCCGCAGCCCAAGCCGTGTGTCGAGGTGAGGCCGACTATATCTAGTCGGAACTTCTCAACCTCGCGCACCAGCTCAAGCTCCTTCCCCACCAGAGAGGAGACATTCCACGTCCCCAGAGCTAGCTTCTGCAGCCTATTTCCATTCTATTACTCATATCTAGTGGGAGGAGAGTCCATCGAGAGATGTCAGATTTTATCTCTTTATTAATGAGGCTGTAGCTGTTTTCAAAAAGTTTTGACAAGTCTTTTGTGAGGTTAATTCCTAAATATTTTATTGTGGGAGAGTCCCATTTAAAATTATATTCCTTTTTTGTATCTGGATGGGGTGTATAATTAAATGTGAGGGTTTGAGTTTTTTGAATATTTAGCTTATATCCAGAGAATGAATTGAAGACTTTTAACAGGGACATCAATTTAGGAATACTTGAGTCGGGGCTTGTAATAAAAAGCAGAACATCATCTGCGAACATACAAGTCTTATGTTCTTCTCCTCTGATCGAAATCCCCTTTATCTCACAGTCCTCTCTAATTGCTTGAGCCAGGGGTTCAATAAATAAGGCAAACAAGGTCGGACTCAGGGGGCAGCCCTGGCGTGTTCCTCTTTTCAGATAGTTTGTGACAGGTGTCCATTGACCCTGATCCTGGCTGTTGGAGAGAAGTATAGCGCTTTGATGCATTTAATGAAGCCATCTTTAAAGCCAAACCTTGCAAGTACCCTATTTAAATATTCCCAACCCACCGAATTGAACGCCTTTTCGGCGTCTAGGCTGATCAACATTGCACTAATATTTTCTGATGTAATATGGCTCATCACTTGTAGTGTTCTCCTTAAATTATCCTGAGATTATCCTATTTATACAAAGCCTGTTTGATCTAAGTCTACCAGATCTGGGACAATGATCTCCAGTCTCTTGGATAGGATTGAAGCAAATAATTTATAATCTACATTCAGGACCGATATTGGTCTATATGAGCTGCATTCCTTTTTATCTTTGCCTTCTTTTGGGATGACAGAAATAACTGCCTCCTTCCATGATTGTGGGGCTTCCCCTGTTCTCAGTGTATGATTAAAACAGTTAAGCAGTACAGGTGTTATTTGTATTTAAATGTTTTATACCATTCAGACGGGTATCTGTCTGAGCCCGGAGCCTTATTGGCTTTCAATCTTGAAATGGCTTTATTCAGTTCTTCTGCCGTTATCTCAGCCATAAGTTCTTTATTCTGTTGTTCTCCTATGGATGGTGGGTCCAGTGAACTCAGAAAAGTCTCTATTATTGGGTATGTAGGTTTTTATAATATAGTTCAAATGTCCGTTGGATATCCTCTGGTTCACTGCAAATATTTTGTGACTCAGGATTCCTAATTTTATAGATTGTATCTATAAAATTAGGAATTGGATCTTTTTGTTCCATGTGTTTAATCTCTAATGACTTCAATTCCCTTTGTAAAGTCTTTTCTGTTTTTCCCTTTTCCGGGATGCCGTGAGGGCAATAATCTTACCTCAAATGACCGCCTTCGCTGCATCCCATAAAGTATTTGGAGACACCTCTCCATTATCATTATTTTGTAGATATGTTTCAAATTCCTGATAGATATGTTTCTGTACTGTTTTGTCATTTAAAATGCTTGTGTTAAGTCTCCAAAGCGTATTTTTCCGTTGATTAGTTAGATGCAGGGTCAAGTACACACCTGAGTGGTCAGATAAGTCCCAAATCCCTATTTTACTGTCCCTGACTCTATGCCAGTCTGATTTATACATAAATAAATAATCAATTTGTGTATATACAGAGTGGCATGGGGAATAATAGGTAAATTGCTTTTCTCCTGGATGAGACTCCCTCCACACGTCAATCAAACCCAGTTCTGTAAGCATCCGCTGGATCATGATGGCATTTGGACTTTTTTTTTGGTGCTGGTTGGATGTATCTAATTTAGGTTGAAGTTGAACATTAAGATCACCACCATAAATTAGAACTCCCTGCGTTTCCAAGACTATCAGTTCAAATAGTTTCTTAAAAAATGATTTGTTGCTCCCTGGGGGAGTGTATACATTGAATAACGTTACTTCTTCATTTTCTAATTTGCCCTTTACTAGAACAAATCTCCCTTCCTTATCCTTCACTTCTGAAAGAAATTCAAAATTTACTGCATTAGGGATCAGTATGGCCACTCCCCTCCTGCGGCCTGATTTATGGGATGAGTAATAGGTATTTTGAAATCCAAGTTTTTAAAATTTTTCGTGTTCTAAAGAGGAAAGATGTGTCTCCTGCCAAAAGATTACCTGCAGCTTTTCTCGTTTCATTTTAGCTATGATTTTACTCCTTTTAATCGGATTATGTAGCCCATTGACGTTTAGCGTGACTATATTATATTCCTGATGATGCATATACTCTTTTCAACTTGTGTACACTTGTGTAATTTTACCCATGATATCCAGAACAAGAACAGTGAACAACAAAGCAGGAAAACAAAAACCAAAGACTTCCAAATCCAAAGTTCAGGTAAAACCTTGGGTTGAGAGGAAATTCTCGCATCAATCGAGGGCCTCTCGTCAGTGACAGAGAAGATACTCTGCACCAGTAACATTGCTTTCAAGACAGTTCCCCCAAACCCGGTATAAAGTTCCATCTTTAACAAGCTCAAAAAAATAAATAAATAAATAAAAGCATTGAGTCTCTTCATAAAATAGGTAAAGGATAGACAAACACAGGCATTATCTTCTCAGGTGTAAGTATGAGAATGAGCATATTTGGGAAAGAAAAATTTAAGTTCTTTAGTAAGCTGACTGAAAATTAAGTTACAAAAGCATTTTCCCTTTAGGTATAAAAAATATTTCAGCCTAGACAGGTCTGAGGAATACTTACATTCTTATAGTAGTAAGTAGACAAGATCAAAAACTCAAAGGCCAGAGCGTTCTCATCTTGTGTATGAAAGTTCAACTTAGGTAGATTTATAGAGTTAAATCTTTTAGTGGGCTGGTAGGAATAGAGAGACCAGAGTATTTAACTCTTAAGTATAAAGTTCAACTTAAACAGACCTGAGCAATTTAAATGTTAAATCTCTTGGTAAGCTAACTAGAGCGCAATAATAAATCTTCCTCTTTACACGAGGCAAGAACACTTTACTTTAGAAGCCCAGTGTTAAAGAAGTGTTGTTCCTGTGGGTCCGGACTGGGTTAGTCCCAGGTCCTGCAACGATATTTTAATTGTCAGTCACTGGGTTTACCTTTTGAGGGGGTACTCCAGTCATTTACCCCGTGGTCACATGGAGATGTTTACCCTCAGGTGTTTCACTCATCAGCCTCCAATGCTCCCGGTGGAGCACGCTGAAAGCTCCGCAGTCCCTCCCTTATACGCCCCTGGTCCACTGTCTGTCTGCGGCAATCTGTACCTGCCCTCTCCCACGTTGCTTATCTCCGCTGTTTCAACGCTGTGGAGTCTGGCTCCTTAACGTCTTCCAAGGAGAGTCCTCTCTTCTTCAGGTCTTTAGCAGCCTCTGTCGCGCTCTCGTAGACTTGGGTACCGCTGTCAAAAAACACCTTCAACTTAGCTGGATGTGGCGTTTGGAAGCGGATTCCTTTGGCTTTAAGCGCTCTCAGTATCCCCACATATGCCTTTCTTTTCTTCAGTATCTCGGGAGGATAATCTTGATCAAAGTAAATCCTTTTCCCATCGTAGCGAACATCTTTCTTTCTCCACGCTGTATTCAGCACCTGTTCTTTCACTCTGAACTCGAGGAAGCAAATCACCAGTGATCTAGGCGGTGCGCCTTGGGGAGGCTTTGGGGCGAGTGCCCGGTGGCAGCGCTGTATTCCGAGGTCCGTGTCCGCCACCGGCGGGCCGACTTGTGATTTTATTAGCTTCGACACAAACTCCGTCAGATTGGACCCCTCTGATTCCTCTGGTACTCCGTATATACGGAGGTTGTTCCGGTGCGAGCGTGCTTCTAGCTCGGTTAGCTTTGCCTGCAGAGCCTCCTGGTTCTCTAGTGCCTGGGTAAGAGCATCCTTAGCCGCCGTATTCCATTCTTCAATGTCGCTTATGCGCTGTTCAGCCTCCGCCACTCTCACTGTAGTAGCCTGTAGCTCACTTGCAGCTTCTTGAAGCTTCCTGTCGATTTCTCCTCTAAACTCGTTCAGCTCCTTTCTCATGTCGTCACGAAAGGAATGTCGGAATTCACTCATTTCACTTTTCAAATCCGACCTGAGTGCCCGAATTTCGTTATAGATGGCCTGCATGAAGGGGCTAGCTGCTTCTTCATTAGCGCCGCCATTGCTCTCGTAGCTTTCCTCGTCGCTGTGTTTCTTCAACTGACTCTCCTTTATCGCGTTTTGAGCCTGGTTTACATTTAGTCTTTTTTTGTTTTTCCCCTTCCATGCTAAGTTTCTATATGGTTTTCTATGGTTTAGTGCTCTTCCAAGGGGATTATTTCCGACCGGTTGGGAGCGAGATTTTTCAAGCAGCCATTCGCTTCAGCCATCCAGTAGCTGGTGATTTTAATCAACTCATCCTTCAACTCCAAAGATAAAGCAGGGTCAAGGAAAAATATATTTCATTCTTAAAACTCTGCTTAAAAAATGACTAATAATCCTCAATCAGATTGGCATCTGGGGAATCTGGAGGCCAGGTCGATGCCTTGAGCTGGCCAAATCTTGGACAAATCCTGAGAAGGTTTTGGAGTGTGGCATGATGCATTGACCTGCTGGGGGGACCACTGTCACTGGGACTGTTACTGCCACAAGGGGGTAAACTTAAGCCCCTTTTACACTGCCTGTTCAAGTTGCCCTGTTATGCTGCCTATTTGTTCTGTATTTAATGTACAATTGTGGAATGGGGAAGAGTTGCCCCACCTTTAAATTAGTCTGTTTTAACTGACAGAGGTTGCCAAACCAACAGATCTGTTGATCAAAAAGAGAACAAAATCATCTGCACTGATTTGAATGATCTTGGCCCTATTTATCAAGTCAGAGCTACTCGGAGGGAAAAGGCCATCATGGCAGACCCTCGTCATCCTCTTCATGCAGAGTTTTGGCTCCTGCCATCAGGGAGGAGGTATACTTTACAATCAAGGCCAAATCAAACAGATATTTGAGATCATTTGTTCCTTCAGCTATTGGATTCTTGAATAAACTGTAGACCTAGTTGCCCTGCACTAAACAAGGACTGATGAACTCTTAGAACTTATGATGACATCCTGTGCGTGTATAATGTGTTTTATTGTTGTATTATTTATGATGATGGATGTTGGTTATGCTGACTACTGTTGTAAACCAAATTGTCCCTTGTGGACATTAAAGACTAAAAAAACTAAATTGCCACCGAAAGTAGTGACATCATTCATATGCACTCACACTCCAGGGACGTGGCACCGGGAGCAATTTGGGGTTCAGTGTCTTGCCCAAAGATACTCTGACATGTTGGCTGGAGGAGCCGGAGATCGAATTGCTGACCTTCCGATTAGAGGACGACCCGCTCTACCTCTGAGCCACAGTCACTACTACTAATCTATTAAAGAAAAGTTACTCATTCTCATTACATTGTAATGAGATGATCAATCTTATCCACTTCACCTGTCGGTTTTATTGTTATGGCTGATCATTGTAGATATACAAACACACAAGTATAATTAGTTCAAGTCCACGAGTAAAGTAAATATTTCCTGGGATTTTAAGTAAGTAACTAGATTTTCAACTCTATGACAGAAGACAGTGTGGTGACACATCACAGACAGAAACCAGAGCTCTCTGTCGATTTTTAAGGTGCCTGGCAGCCTACCTGCTCCTTTTGTCAGCCATGACCAGCTCCTCACAGGCCACAGCTTCCAGCAGACACTCAGATGGAAGAAGGGCCAACCTGATTCCCCTCAGCAGGTCTGGTAAATGATGACGCCGACCCTCCAGGTCAAATTGAACCCACCGCATTACAGAGTTAAACACAACCTGTCACAAGCAGAAATAGCAATCATATTAATATTCACACTGAAGCATTTGGCCAGTCTGGATAATGTTGCTGTCACACCACTCTGTGCTATGACTGGACTATGCATATTTGGAAACACTCAAAATAGTTACTGAGTACCAGTTTCAATGAATATTTAGCATCTTATTTCAGATTGTAAGGGCCAAACAGGGCACAGAAATGTTATTAAAAAGCAGAAGGAATGAGAAGAAAAGAGATGATAACTCACCTGTTCATCTTCTACTTCTAGCTCATCGCTAAGAATCAGCTCCAGCAGTTTATCTTTAGACAGACTGTGGAAATCTTCTGATTCTCTGACCTAAAGCACAGACAGACACCGTGATTACTTTAAACCTGTGAGTTAAAATATCAGCTGCATATGGATCTTCTTGGGAAATATCTACATCTATATTTCAGCTGCAAACTCTACTTGACTGATGAGAGAAAGACAAAACACTTGAATTTAGTCGTCTTGGTACTGACAATATAACTGCAATAACAGTAACATCAGAGTCAAGATAAATACAAACTATGTACTGTATAATGGGGTGAGGAGGTCATTCTACAGCAAGATCAAGGAGTACAACTGAAGATATGAACTGCTGCAACCAACAAAAACACAAATCTGAATATGTAGTGTTTGTGAAGGGGAAGGTCTGCAGCACAAAGCAAACTGATGTTTATATTTTACCTTTTAGCTTGGGCTGTATGATGTCAACTTTGAAATAATGCAATTATTATTATTCCAACACTACTTTACTCAATTTGACCAAGAAAAAAAGCACAGTCAGCAGTAAAATCACTAAAAGATTTAGATTTCACAAGTTAACAAAAAAAGGAAAGATTTTCCCTCATTCTGTCAAATCCACACATACCCCAACTTTGTTTTTAATTTCATCCTGTGTCTATGGTGAAATGTGGAGCCACTCTATGTTAAGTGCCTCTGGTGACTTTTTGCTTTTTTTTTCTATCAGTGAAATCTTGAAGTATTGAGGACATTATTCATTTTTTTATAAGTATTGAGGACATTATAAGGCTTAAAAAGAGGTTTGGTAGAGAAAGTTTGCCCACCTATCACAGCTGGCTGTGGGGGGTAAGGGCCTATTCAGTCCCTGTGTATCTCCATGAGTTCTCATATTCCTCCCTTGCAGTTTGTGAGTCACAGGGTGGGTCATTTATTTGTTGATCAGTCACCGCTGATCAGATCTGATCGATGGATGAGAGGAGCAGCTGCTGTGAGTGACTGCAGACTTTTGGACCCTGCACAATGAACTGTTCAATTTCTGTCTGTTCAAAGTGCGCTTTTCACCGTGGCAATGCAATGCAATGAATCAATGAACAGTATATATATTTCAATGTTTCAACAGCGCTCCTAATGACTTTTACAGCTCCAAAAATAGAATATCTATTTGTGGTAGCAGATGTTTTAATCGTGGCAGGCTGCCACAAATACATAAATCTCTGGGAAACCTTGAAGTCAAAAAACCATGTCAGCTATCATTACCGTCTCATAGTGTAGCAGACACATCCTCCATGACAGCTCGTACAGTCTTTTACACTGATGAGCGTCTGATAACAGCATCATCCCGAGACAGTTTGACGAGTGCAGGTTTTTCTCTAAAAACTCTGCTGCGGCGTCCCGAATGTCATGAAACTGCAACATGTCACCCGCCTCTAACAATGACTCGGCATTCTCCTCGTTTATGATGACTCGTGAGGAATAGGCAAAGTCTAGAAGAAGCTCCAAAACCTATAAGAGAGGGGAATTAGAGTTAACTAACATTACACTAACATTACAGTATGTAAAATTGACACAACTTCTGCATGCCTCAAACTACTTAGTTCTCAAGAGGAGTTATCTGACCACATCACTGAGCCAAGTTACTCCAACCAAGGAAGATATGAGTGGAGAACAAGTCTTTACAGAAAAACATGGTGAGGTAGCAGCAATCTGTTGTGATGCTTAACAGAGCTCTTCAGCTAATGAATAGCTAAAGAAAAGGAGGTAAAGAGAGAAAGAATGAGCTGTGAACAAGGAAGAGAGGAAGCTGTGGTCAAGAGAGCTAGGGGATGATTAACAGAGAGGAGGAGCCAGCAGTGATAAGACAACAAAGTGAACAAGACAAAACTTCATCTGCCGATTGTTTCCCCGCTGTTCTGTGTATCGACATACACAGGACAGAATTTGTGGAACACTTGAAACCCTAACAAAGACAGCACTTTGACTTTAGGATGGTTCCCAAAAAATCATTGGAAACATAATTGTTTGATTGCATTCATCCAGAGAGTTTTCTGATACAATGTGACATTACAGCACAGTGTCTGAAGCACACAGAAGCTTTTGGGTGTTTTCACATCAGGCACTATTGTTTCATACTGTGCTCAAGCACGACTGCTCCCCCCTCCTCTCTCAGTCGCCAGTCAGCGTTTACATCATTAACATCATTCTCCTGGTTGCCATGCCGGTCTCCCTCCATGGTTAGGAATAGGGACTGTTTGTCATTTCTGAGGAGGGAAGGAGTGCTGGAAAACAGGTCAGGCCTTTTAAAAAATGCAAGCACTGAGGAGGGACTTGTGTTTTTGATTTTGGTTTAGGTGAGGGACATAAAACTTAAAAAGGTAGTATTTTATATTTATTTTAAATTATAAACAAAGTCTCGCCCCCTGATAAATAACATACAGTCCCACAGCACTGAAGCTAAGCAATGTCCTGCTGTGGATGGGGCTGCAGCAAAACAAATTTTAGCCACCCAGAAACCTACCTTCCACAACAGCTGATGGAGGCAGTGAAGTAAAATGACTGTTTTTCTCATCAGCGTATGGTGTTTTTGATATAACGGCTTCAAATCCCTGTCACTAAGGGCTGTCTTACAGCAGATAAAGCGGTGAAAATATTCTAAATATAATGTTCACTTAAACTAATACTGATTTTTTTAGGTGGCTGAAAACTAATCAATGTAGGCAGAGTTTGCTAAGTGCCATTAGACTGTGTATATGTGAAGCAGCAGTTTTCCATCCTGACGTTATTGTAAATAAACAGTTGTGACTTGATTGGGTCTATATCATAGACTGTATAAATAGCAACTAGCTGAAACGGGGCAGATCTCCACCTGCAGTGGAGGAGTCGGACATACTCAAGAAATGGATTCTCCCTCGCTGCTTATATACTGGGACAAGGACAGAGGAGGAGACAGAATGCCTTTACAACTCTACTTGCCGACTGCAACTCATCTGTAAGGTGTTGCAGTAGAAACAGCAGTTGACTAGAATTTTCTCTTATTATTTCTACAGTACATTTAAAGAAGTCTGGACAAGCTACCTTACCAGTGACAGAGGTGATGTTAAAATAATGGCAGCAACTGCAGCACACACATATACAGGCACGGTTACTTTCACATCTCCTGCAGACCATTCCAGAGTACAGATGAATCGTGCCTGAGACAACCTTTTCAAGCAATACACATATTATGTTTACACTAATCAAATTAATTGGACTTTGGGGTCAAGTGTTGGATCTGGTCTCTAATGTGATACCACCCTTAACGGTCAACAGAAAAATATGGTATCATTTTCCTTGGCAACAATAGCAGTACCTCGGGATGTATACTGTCTCTGAAATTGACGTCACTGTCCAGACTTTCTCGTAGGCCTCCACTGAACATGGCCTCGAAATAACGACTGCATGCTGCCAGGACAGCCCTGCAAGACACAAACACAGCATCCTGTCTTTGGTTGGAGGTCAAGAGGGTATTGTATTGTATTGATTGTCTGTTGAATGTTAAACAGGCCCAGATGTTGTCAGCATGTGTTTACCTGTGACATGGGAAGGAGCGATCCCCGGCCCACAGAGTGACATCAGTGAACATGCATTGTTTCCTCAACGTGTTCAGGTGGGTCAAGACACTGTCAGGGTGTGAAGGCTTGTGGAACAGTGAGATGTTCATGGAGCCTGTGCTTGTTCGGGATTTGCGATTCTCATGAACAGTTACCGACATTGCTGCTTGGTATGGCAGCTCCAGGGAGTCACCGGGAATAATCTGACCTACTGCTCAATGATGACAAGAACAGAAAAAGGAAAAGACTTGATATGATTGGATCAGAAGCAATGCATGCATGTATACATTTGAAATGTGGTCAACAAGCACAACACATTCACTTGCATCACTGAATCTTGAAATAGGAAGGTGTGATCCCACCAAGACACAGCAAGAGAAAGTGGACTCTAAAGCTAAAGGTTCTCATTGATCCCTCTGAGACAGACAGCACAAGCACTCCAAAGTCTGCTTATATTCTCCTGCATCTCCTCCTCTGCTTTCTTTCACTATTATTAAACTTTATTTATACAGCACCTTTCAAAACACACCCACAAAGTGCGTAACAATACAAACAGAACACATTTAAAAACAGAGTACTGTTTCAGTTCAGCTCTTATATCATTTTATTCTCTCTGTTTTCCACAGAATGTCAGTGTATGTGAAGCGGGAGCTGTCGATGAGAGGGGTGGGCGAGGCAAGTTATATTTTAAATTAATTAATTTTTTGGCATATTTAACTCCTGTGTATCCCTTTGCATAATACTGAGTCCTTTAAATTCAGATATTTTTTGTAGGTCTGTGAATTCTGCGCAGCAGGCAGCGATCTCCATGAGTTCTTTTTTTCCCCCTCAGCAGCAGTTTGTCACTCTTGGGGTGGATAACCCTGCACTGGATACATAGTGAGAACAGGGTAAAGTAAATTAAAATGTCCTAAAACATAAGTCAAATCCCCAAAAAGCAATTTTAAGGCCTCATTCCCACTGCACAAAAAACCCGCCAACATCTGGATTTTTAACTCGATGGGAATGTGCACAATTGGCATTAACACCTGGATCAAATAACTCTGCAGTAGACACGGGTTATTATTCCCTCTGGCTCTGATCGGCACTGATGGGAATACAACACCTGGGTGAACATACTAATTTCAGCCCCTTAACTGGCGACATGCAATGATGTACCATCACTAATTACTGTTGGTCTCCTTCTAAGCTGCTAAAACATCAATTGAAATTAGTCTGAGTTTGAAAGACAGACTGAATCAATAAGAGATATATGAAGAGAAGTAACCATCGTAAAGTTTTCACAGACCTCTGTCCATACTGCTTTCTGTTGTTTACCTGTTCTTCGGCCTGTCCGTGACATCTTAACAGCCACACCAGAACAACAAACGCACAAATACTCGTCTGCTTCAGAGCTGTGTACATGGCTCTGTTTTCCTGGCAATGGGAAAGCAGTCTTTAGACTAATTTTAGTGGGTTTACGTGTGTTTAAAGAAAAAAACCCAACATGCACATGCCAATTTTGGAAAACCGTGTAAAAAAGTTTTTGAAAGTGATTTAAAAGATGAGACAGTATGTGAGTATGTGACCCTGATTTCCTCAGGCTCCAAACTCTGACTGCAAAGGCTCTGTCACCTTTGTGAGTTAATCTGGACCTGGGAATGACAAGGAGCAACTCATCTGAGGGTGCAAGGAGGGATGTAAGGCAATAATAGATCAGATAAGCCTCTCAGGGATTTTTGAGTAATGGATAATATCTTCAAATATTGTCTAAAAGCAACGGGTGACTCACTTTAACATTTGAGGCCAACATTGATTACATCTGCAGAGGGGCCAATCATCTGCAGAAAGGCTTTTAAAAAATGTTTAATCATTACTTATTGAGTCTATTCTAACTTTTGCAATGATTTATTGGTTCCACAACCTCAGCATAGTTAACAAAAAGAGGCTGGGTAACATTGTCAAACTTTGCCAAAAAAACATTGGCACTAACTTGCATAGTCTTGATGATGTCTTCCAAGTCAGAGCCATTGAAAGGGCAGGGGTCATTTTAGCGGACCCACATCACCCTCTCCATGCAGAGTTTCGACTTCTACCATCAGGGAGGAGACATACTTTCTGTAGGAAGGCAAAATCAAGTAGATATCTCAGATTGTGCGTGCCCTCAGCTATTAGGTTTTCAAACAAGCTTTAGGCCTGGATGTCCTTGTACAGTACAAATATTGATGAACCTTCAATGTTTTATATTCATTACATTACATTATGTTATATTAATCATTATGTTATATGTTAGATGTATTTATGCCTTTATTTGTTGTATTTATTTATTCCATCCATCCATCCATCCATTTTCTTCTGCTTGTCCGGGGTCGGGTCACGGGGGCAGCAGCCTAAGCAGGGAAGCCCAGACTTCCCTCTCCCTGGCCACTTCTTCCAGGTCTTTCCCGGGGGATCCCAAGGTGTTCCCAGGCCAGCTGAGAGACATAGTCTCTCCAGCATGTCCTGGGTCTTCACCGGGGCCTCCTACCGGTGGGACGTGCCCTGAACACCTCACCAGGGAGCCGTCCAGGAGGCATCCTAATTAGATGCCCAAGCCACCTCATCTGGCTCTTAACACGGAGGAGCAGCGGCTCTACTCCGAGCTCCTCCCTAATCTAATCTAATCCAATCTATTCTAAAGGCACCCAGTGTAAGGAAGAAAAGATCAGTGAAATGTGGTCATGTTTCTTGGGTCGAGTCAAAATCCTGGCGGAAGAGGGATTTTCTTTACTGATGCCAGAGAGCAAGGATTTACAGCAGTCTGATCAAGTAGTTATGAAGGCATGGCTATTTCTTAATCTTTTGCTTTTTATTATCTTGTTATCATCTAGAATTATTGTTTTTTTTTTGTCTTCCCTTATTAATATATTCATATGTCGTAATATGCACCTTTCATTGGTAATAACTGGCTTGGCTGAACAGCTGTGCTATAATTTCTTACCAATTATGAGAGCTATCCCTTTTGACAAAATTCTTAAAATATGATTTCACTGAAAAGACTAAATGGACAAAGATTAAGACAACAGTTAAAGTAGACTGAGCAGCAAAGCAGCATTATCTCACACTTCAGGTAAAAGAATGTAGGGCTGAATGACAAAGTGGCATATTAGATATCTTCACAGGCAGATGAATACATGCACACTTTTACAACACAGCATGGCTTAGAAGAAATGCTGTCTCAGCAGCCTCAACACTGCTTTTGTCTGTCTGTGTGTGTGTGTGTGTGTGTGTGTGTGTTGTGTGTATCCACTGACATATGCTGACATGTAGTTTTAGACCAGATCAGTCACGGGTTGTTTGGTGTTCAGTGTGTGTATTTTTCACACATCACAATGCAGGCTTGACTGCGGTTGGATTGTGTTAAATGAACAAAAGATGAGAAGCATGAGCGCACAACACAATCCTCAGTGTGCATGTCTGTGCTTTAATGTGTATGTTCAGGTAAAATTTATTGACAACAAAAGATTTAAGAGCGCACAAAACAAATTTAAATGCTACATACTCAGCAAGTCAGGCTTTGAGAGACCACAGGCACCGACGCCCTGTGGAGGATAGAATGGTAAACTGGCAACAGTGATTCTCATGCTTGTTGTGATCAAACTGTTCACACTTTTGGCGGTGTGAATACCCGGAGCTCAAATTGAAACTGGAAGTGAACGGTCATCCTGATTCTTCCTTTTACTTTCAGTATAGAAGTTGAGTCAGGGGCGTGTTTCAACCACCACATTGAAACAGCTTGGTGTCTGTATTATCTCTAAATTCAAAATACGAGCTCCGGGTTCCACTACCACCCGAGATGGCAGCTTGGGTCAAGGATTTCTCAAAAAAAAAGAAAGAAAGTAAGCAAAAAGGTTATGTTCAAAACAGCAGGATAATGATGGAAAGAAGAGATTCAAGTTAGAAAAATATGACAGGAATGAATGACACTGATGAAGAATCACAAGGTGCAGAACCACATGCTAACGGGAAAGATGGCAGAAGGAAAAAAAGCAACAAAAAGACAATGGTGAACTCACAAAGGATTCTTAAAGAGACTGAAGACTTCAGACCCAGCACGCACCGCCAGAGCTCAGTCTCTGCTCTCTACTTGTGGAACAGAAAGCTGAACTGAAAGACACCGTGACACCTCGTGGTGGAGGGAGAACTTACAGGACTGTAAACAGTTGGCGACTAGCTGGTAGAGAGAGACCGTGGGGAATAACAGCATGTTTTTACATCTCACTTGGTGAATTAAGGAATTATTCGGTCCAAACTGGAGCTGGTGATTGCTGGACCAGTGGACTTACTAACCAGATCACCAGCAAGAGTAACCAAAACACTGTGGGTGAGTTTTATTTTGCTTCTGTTGAGTCAGAATGAACTTTGGTGTTAGCAACACACACATATACCATCATAAACTTTATACCCTGGTGTAATTTGAAGAAGGTATGAAATTCTACCACCATCCGAGCCTTTTTGTCATTTTGTTTTGCTTCTCCCTCTGAAGAATGAGTGAAAGTGGCTGCTCAGCCATTAGCTGTGGGTCAGCGGAGAAACACAAACCAGAGTTGGCAAGTTTAGGGACAGTGGATTTACCAACCATGATGGCTTTACTGAGTTTTATTTTGTGTTTTTGAATGAAGTGCCTGTATATATCCGGAAATCACAGGTTGTTGAGCTAACTGTGGCTGGTTGGAAATTCACTGGGGACCTTCTTCAAAATTGTGAAGCCAAACTGGAAAAACAACCAAGGCCAGCAGACTGAGAGGGCATATGATCACTAAGTGAGTATTTCTGTGTTTTGGCCAACATAGTAATAGTGTTTGGCTGTGGTGGTGGTGATACGCACCCTCCAAACAATATATAGCAAGGCATGTTTTAACAACACTATCGTGTTTTTAAGTTAATTTTGTCATTTTTTTGAGTGTTCTAGTGGAACACAGGTAAGTTATTTTAGATGCCTTTACTTTTTGTTAACAAAGCCTCGTCTAAGAGGCCTGCCTCCACTGGGGAGGTTAGAGGAGTATTTGGGGGTTGAGTGTCATGAGCTTGGGTACCTTAAATCCCAATCACTGCAATAGTGGCTGTGCAAGAAGGAAAACTCAGCTTCTCTGTCAATACAGCATGCACTGAGGAATTTATTGCTTTAACATTAACACTGACTGGATATCCTCTTAAAATGTGGAAAAATTTCTCTTCGATGGAGTATAACATAAAATAACTTGTTACACAGATGATGTCCTTTTGTACTAAAGATTCTAATCTTTAATTCTGAAATATCTCTACTAGTGATGAATTTCCTAAAAAAAAATTGGTCCTAATATCTTTCAAGAATATTTAAGAAAAATTAGGACCATCTGTCTGGTAAAATCAGAGATTTTGCAAGGTAGAACCTCAAAACATTTTTAAACTTAAGCTCAACAACTGACACAATTTAAATCAATGTTCTGCGAAGAATTTTAGATCTGACCCACACAATTATAATTACTCAAAAGCAATTCATAGAGTGGGACAAAATGATATAGAGATTCATATGGCAAGGACAAAGACCCCGAATACAGCACAGAACATTAAAGCTACCTTAAGGGAAAAAAAGGCGGGGGCTTACCATCTTTAAAAAATAACTATATCTCAGCACAGATTGAGTGTTACTGCTTTGGTGTGACCCATCTTACAAACCATGCAACAATAATTTTTAGTATGGTTAATGCCAATAACTGTCAGTGACATTTGCAGTAAAACAGAGGTAACTGTGATTGCTAACTGAGGTCAAGTGATCTCCAGTCAGCGCAATATATTCGGCCCCTGCCACTACACCATCTTTTTTCCTCTTTTCTGTGCCATAAAGCTGCTGGATTTAGGACACAATTGTGCTTCCCGATGGCCGCTTGTAAGCGTGTCAGAGGATGCTATCTGTAAAGTCTCTGATAACCCAAACTGTCCTCTACCAATGAAACTGCTCTGCAGTCCATTGCAATCCATTTTACACTGAGTGAGTTAGTGGGTCACAGGTACACCTAACTCAGTTTGCGTCTGAACGCCTTGTCCAGTGTGGCTTGATGAGACTGGCAGCTAGCACTAGCATCAGAGGCTGTGCTAGCTTGGATCTCCGGGTTCACTGCTAAATGCTTTGTGTTGAGATAATATTTCAGGCTTGAAGTACTCCAATGGTACAAAAATTCATTTTACAAAGCCACTACAGCCTTCAATGACAATCCAGGTCAAAGGGCACTGAGGAACACAATTAATCAGTGATAATTTTTTTTTAACATGTTAATTTTTCTGTGATTAATTAATCGAAATTAACACGTTATTTTTACAGCCTAAGGAAGCACAAAACCCAGCACTACTTTCAGCTCCTTAACCGGCAAGATTACATTGATGCAGTAGTGTTGTCACAATACCAAATTTATGACTTCGATACAATACCCGCCTAAAACATCTCAATACCGACACTGAAACGATAACATGGCAAAAACATACAACACCAGGAAAAGTAACTGAATAATACTTAAGATGACAGTGATGACAGGACAGAAATAAAAGGCTTCAAAAAGGGACAAAAGAGGATAGGTATATAAATTACATTTGAGATGTTTTATTATCAGTTTATTAACGCCATTATTGTAGAACTTAACTTTTAACTGGAATCTGTCATTAAGCAATCAGTTATGTATTGTCTTGAAAAGTCAAGAAAGAGCTATGTTTAAACTGCACACAAGATGTAGCTATTGTGTAATTACTGAGGCAATTTCTTAAATGAAGTGATGGCTAGCAGGAACTAATCCTTGATTTCTTTTACTATCAGATGAAATGAACTCAATTAAAATTGTTTGAGGGGTTTTTATTAATAAAAAATTTAAATATTATTTTGAGATTCTAAACTTCTAAATCACAATAAATTTGATTAAAATAAATTAATAAAATATATACAGCTTCTGTCTGCACTGTTATAGTTATAACTGAACATGTAATAAAAATAAAATCATTTTCTCATTCTTTAGACATTTGTAGGCAGTTCTTTGAGCTGCTGAGCTATTAAATATTAAACAAAAATAAAACAATATTTTCTTATTGCTTGACTTGTTTTCTACACAGTTCTTTGAGCTACTGAGCTATTGAACATGTATCAAAAATACAATTATTTTGTTGAAACTGCAGAGCTAAATAGCTATGTTTAAAAACATAAAGAAATGTTTTGTCACTATCTAGAACAAAGAAGTGAAAACTGTGAAGTGTAAATATGCTCCTCAGTCAACCTAATATGTCTAGGACTGCAGATAATGCCTGGTGTGCTGAAGACTCGTTCTGAAGTACAGCTTGAGGCTGGAATGCACAATGGCACAATGTGCAAGAGTTGGCAGGGTGGGTGCATGGTTCTTCCACCAGGTGAGCTGGTCTTCAGAAGCTCTGATCTCTTTCATTTGTTTGTACAACAAAAATTCACTCCAGAAGTTGGTCAGCAGGGGACATGGAATGACTTGGCCCCTTCTCATCGGCCTTGTCACCCTCACCTGCCTCCTCTCCTGACCTTTTTTCAAACTTGATGGTGGACAGCAGGCTTTTCAAGTCTGTTTTTCTTTTTTTTGCCCCTCCTTGATCTTCCTGCTGCTGGTCCTGCACTGCTGCTTGTACCTGCTTCTGTGGCTGTGTGTGTGATTCATCACATTTCTTCAAAAGTATGGCCTGTATCTCTTCCTCCATGGAAACAAAAGTGTTCTTAAATCTTAGATCTAGGAATGTTGCAGTGTTGACTGCCGTTGTTATGACAACGGTGGTGCATGCAGATGCAGCAGCCGGTACTTCTGCTATGTTTTGCTATATTTTAGACTTTGTGTTTATATAAATGATTCTTGGTGCTCAAACGCAGTTCAAGTACTGCCATCAGCAGCAACATCACCAAGCAACTGGATGAATTCTTCATAGTAGCTGCTGATTGTAATCACACCTCTTAACTGGTTTCATTCATACCTTTCAGGCTGCACTCAGTTCATTCAGTTAAAATCATTCACCTCCCATCCAGTCCCCGTTACCTCAGGTGTTCCCCAGGGCTCTGTCCTGGGGCCCCTGCTGTTCATTATTTACCTTCTCCCCCTCAGGTACATTTTCCGCAAACATCATATTCACATTCATTGCTACGCGGATGACACCCAGCTCTACCTTTCAGCCAAACCTAACTCCACACTCCCACCTTCGTCCCTCACCAATTGCCTCCTTGAAATAAAATCCTGGTTAACCTCTAACTTCCTTAAATTAAATTGCAATAAAACAGAACTTCTTTTAATAGGCACAAAATCTATGTTAAACAAACTCCATAATTTCTCTATACCCGTCGATAACTTCTCCATCTCTCCCTCCCCTCAGGTTAAGAGTCTGGGTATCATCCTCGACAGCACCCTCTCCTTCGCCTCCCATGTCAATAATATCACTCAGTCTGCCTACTTCCATCTTCGTAACATCTACCGGCTTCGTCCTTCTCTTACTCCTCACTCAACTGCTGTTCTTGTTCACAGTCTGGTCACCTCCCGTTTAGATTATTGCAACTCTCTTCTCTTTGGCCTTCCACATAAAACCCTCCATAAACTACAACTGGTCCAAAACTCAGCTGCCCGTATCATTACACGCACCCCTTTAATCCATCACATCACACCTATTCTACAACAGCTACATTGGCTCCCCATCACATACCGCATCAACTACAAAATACTCCTCCTTACCTTCAAAGCTGTCCACAACCTTGCCCCACCATATCTCTCTGACCTCCTCCACATTGCTACACCCACGTCCCCCTCGTCCCCCCCGCCCGTCTTGTTACCATGGGGAGCAGAGCATTCAGCCGCTCTGCTCCCCAGCTCTGGAACTCACTCCCACCTGACCTCCGTAACTCAGACTCACTACCACATTTCAAATCCAAGCTCAAAACCCATCTGTTTAAACTGGCTTACTCCCTCTGATCACAATTGCATTGTCTAATTTTATATTGTATTTCTATATTTTATTTTGTCTTTTTAATATTGTGTCTGCTTTTATGTTGATGATGTAAGGTGACCTTGAGTGTCAAGAAAGGCACCTATAAATAAAATGCATTATTATTATTATTATTATTATTATTATTATTATTATTATTATTATTATTATTATTATCAAACTGACCTCAAATCTGTTTTACCTAAATTCCACCAGCATGCCCAGATCCCAGAGGAAAAAATATCCTGGACCATATCTATACAAATATTCAATACAGCTACAAAGTCCACCCATGACCTCACTTTGGCCTGTCAGATCATATTTCTCTGCTCCTTCTGCCAACATATTGTCAGCTGATAAAAAGAGACAAACCAGCAGTTTAAACTGTTAGATTGTGGACAGATGAACCCACAGCAGCTCTAGAGGACTGTTTTAGAGCGTACAGATTGGCAAATGTTCAAAGATGATCGATCTTGAGGACTATGCATCTTCTGTGACGTGTGGTGATCACAAGGATGGTGACATCATTCCCTAACCAGAAAGCCTGGATGAATGGGAAGGTGAAGACTCTTCTCAGCGCTAAAAGGACAAAGGACTGCCTTTCAGTCAGGGTACAAGGAGGCTAAGAGGAGACACCAGCAGAGACTGGAGAGAGACCTCAACAGCAGCAGCACAAAAGATATGTAGCAGGCGTTTCAAAATGTCACAGGCTACAGAAGTAGGAGTGCCCCCATCATATGTGAGGCCACGCTGTCGGATGAACTTAACACATTTGTAATATGACATACATCTGTTTCTATTATTGCCGTGCCTCATAGAATTTGAATTGGCAGTCACACCTCCTCTACATTAGTGCTCAACACTGGAACTCCCCAGGACAGTGTGCTCAGCCCCCTCCTGTTCACACTTTACACCCATGTCTGCACCCCCAGGCATCAGGAGAACTATTGTGAAGTACCCAGACTACACCACCATCATTGGCCGTATTATAAATAGCGATGAGAGTTCATATTGGGAAGAAATCAACAATCTTGCAGAGTGGTGCACAGAAAACAACCTACTGCTCAACATCAGTAAAACCAAGGAGCTAGTTGTTGATTTTAGAAAGAAGGAGGGAAAGACACACACCCCTGTCTATATCAGTGGAGCTGAGGTGGAGCAGGTGAACAGCTATGGGTTCCTTGGAATTACTATCACTGAGAGCCTATCTTTGTCACATCACCACCCAGGTTAAAAAAGCACAGAAAAGGCTCTACTTTCAAGGGAACTTAGGAAGGTTAAATTTGAGAGCAAGATCCTGGTTAGCTACTACAGAGGAGCAATAGAAAGCATACTGACTGGAAACATCACTAACTGGCATGGCTCGTGCACAGCCAAGGACAGAAAGGCTCTACAGCAGGTGATTAAAACTGCCCAGAACATCATTGGTTCATCTGCAGAGCATCAGCTACCTTGGCGAAGTGAGGTGTCTGCACAGAGAACAAACGATACTGAAAGACAGCAGCCACCCCAGCCACAGTCTGTTCACCCTGCTGCCATCTGAAAAAAGATGAGGTATCAATACAGTATTGATACAGAGGTATCAATACAGCTAAACTCAGCTACTGCTCTTCAGTCTTTTAGCATTTTTTGAGTCTTTGTCATATTTTGTGTAGTGTTCAAACACAGCAGCCTAAGCTGGCTTGTTGCAAATTTTGCTGCCATGTGTTTGGGTGCCTTGTGTGGTGGGTATCCATCCATCCATCCATTTTCTTCCGCTTATCCGGAGTCGGATCGTGGGGGCAGCAGCCTAAGCAGGGAAGCCCAGACTTCCCTCTCCCCGGCCACTTCTTCCAGCTCTTACCAGGGGATCCCGAGGCATTCCCAGGCCAGCCGAGAGACATAGTCTCTCCAGGGTATCCTGGGTCTTCCCCGTGGCCTCCTACCAGTGGGACATGCCCTGAACACCTCACCAGGGAGGCGTCCAGGAGGCATCCTAATTAGATGCCTAAGCCACCTCATCTGGCTCTTCTCAACGCGGAGGAGCAGCAGCTCTACTCCGAGCTCCTTCCGGATCACCAAGCTTCTCACCCTATCTCTAAGGGAGAGCCCAGCCACCCTACGGAGGAAGCTCATTTCGGCCGCTTGTACCCGCGATCTTGTTCTTTCTCATTCTAAGCTTGTGACCATAGGTGAGGGTAGGAACGAAGATCGACTGGTAAATCGAGAGCTTTGCCTTTCGGCTCAGCTCCTTCTTCACCACAACAGATCGGTGCATAGTCCACATTACTGCAGAGGCTATACCAATCCGCCTGTCGATCTCTCGCTCCATCCTTCCCCTCACTCGTGAACAAGACCCCGAGGTACTTAAACACCTCCACTTGGGGCAGGATTTCATCCTCGATCTGGAGAGGGCACTCCACTCTTTTCCGGCTGAGAACCATGGCCTCGGATTTGGAGGTGCTGATTCTCATCCCTGCCTCTTCACACTTGCTGCGAACCGTTTCAGTGAGAGCTGAAGGTCACGGCCTGATGAAGCCAACAGGACATCATCTGCAAAAAGCAGGGACCCAATCCTAAGGTCACCAAACTGGACCCCCTCAACACCCTGGCTGCGCCTTGAAATTCTGTCCATAAAAGTTATGAACAGAGTCGGTGACAAAGGGCAGCCCTGGCGGAGTCCAACCCTCACCGGAAACGAGTCCTACTTACTGCCGGCAATGCGGACCAAGCTCTGGCACCGGTCATACAGTGAATGGACAGCCCGTACCAGGGGGTCCGAAACTCCATATTCCCAGAGAACCCCCCACAGGACTCCCCGAGGGACACGGTCAAATGCCTTCTCCAGGTCCACAAAGCACATGTAGACTGGTTGGGCAAACTCAAATGCACCCTCAAGGACCCTGCAAAGGGTCCAGAGCTGGTCCACAGTTCCACAACCGGGGCGAAAACCGCATTGCTCCTCCTGAATCCGGGGTTTGACTGTCCGGCAGACCCTCCTCTCTAGTACCCCTGAATAGACCTTACCAGGGAGGCTGAGGAGTGTGATCCCCCTGTAGTTGGAACACACCCTCCGGTCCCCCTTCTTAAAAAGAGGGACCAGTCTGCCAGTCCAGAGGCACTCCCCCCAGTGTCCATGCAATGTTGTAGAGTTGTGTCAACCACGACAGCCCCACAACATCCAGGGCCTTAAGGAACTCCGGGCGGGACCTCATCCACCCCCGGGGCCCTGCCACCGAGGAGCTTTTTGACCACCTCAGCAACCTCAGCCCCAGAGATGGAAGAGCCCACCCCCGAGTCCCCAGGCCCTTGAGGAGGTCTTCGAAGTATTCCTTCCACCGATCCACAACGTCCTGAGTCGAGGTCAGCAGCGCCCCGTCCCCACCATACACAGTGTCGACAGAGCACCGCTTCCCCCTCCTGAGACGCCGGATGGTGGTCCAGAACCTCTTCGAAGCCGTCTGGAAGTCATTTTCCATGGCCTCACCAAACTCCTCCCACACCCAGGTTTTCGCCTCAGCAACCGCCGTAGCTGCACTCCGCTTGGCCTGTCGGTACCTGTCTGCTGCCTCCGGAGTCCCAAAGGCCAAGAAGGCCCGATAGGACTCATTCTTCAGCTTGACGGCATCCCTTACCACCAGTGTCCACCAACGGGTTTGGGTGTTGCCGCCCCGACAGGCACCGACCACCTTACGGCCACAGCACCGGTCGGCCACCTCAGCAATGGAGGCACGGAACATGGCCCACTTGGACTCAATGTCCCCCGCCTCCCCTGGGACATGGTCGAAGCTCTTCCGGAGGTGGGAGTTGAAGCTTCTTCTGATGGAAGACTCTGCCAGACATTCCCAGCAGACCCTCATAATGCGTTTGGGTCTGCCAGGTCTGACCGGCGTCCTCCCCACCATTGGAGCCCAACTCACCACCAGGTGGTGTTCAGTTGACAGCTCCGCCCCTCTCTTCACCCGAGTGTCCAAGACATAAGGCCGCAAGTCCAACGATGTGACTGCAAAGTCGATCATCGAACTGCGGCCTAGGGTGTCCTGATGCCAAGTGTGCATATAGACACCCTTATGCTTGAACATGGTGTTTGTTATGAACATTCTGTGGAGAGCACAGAAGTCCAATAACAAAACACCACTTGGGTTCAGATCGGGGGGGCCATCCGGGTGAGGGACACTTTGGACCATTTTTGTTTCTCATCATAAGGGGTCCGGTGTGCTACACTTTGTCTGGTCCCTCCCCTAGGACCTGCTTGCCATGGGTGACCTTAACAGGGGCATAAAGCCCCCGACAACTGAGCTCCTAGGATCACTGGGGCACGCAAACCCCTCAACCACAATAAGGTGGTAGCTCAGGGAGGGGTTTGGTGGGTAATATACATAAATGTTGCTAATCAACAGTTTAATAATTCACATTGATAGTGTATAAAACAATACACACAAATGACAGTAACTTTTAGTCTGTCAATATGTGAAAATAAAAGGTCAAACCCAGGATTGTTTATTTGCATACTACCACTGTGCAATAAAGTAGACTGAACACAAACTACAAAATACACCTCCTTGTGAAAAGAGGTCTCTTATTTATCACATTTGCTAACCAATCTGTCGCTCTTTGAACTCCTTAAACAAGTCAGCATGTCTGTCGGCGAGATGCTTTGCCATTGGACGTGTTTGCTCCCTTAATCTGCTTGGGTGTAAAACACACCTTTACACATGGGCTTTGTGGTGTCCATGGGGCTGCCCTGGCTGTTGGCAATGTAAGCAAAATACTGCCATATTTCGCTCTGTGTGGCTGCTTTATCTACAAGCCATGGTTGCATGGCAAGATGAGCATCTGACACCTAAGCAGCAGCCATGGCTCTCTTTCTGCTCCTCACTAAAAAAAAGCAAGCAAGCACTTGTTTGACATGCCCACAAGGCGTGGTGGGAGTGAAAGCACAGCTTGGAACAGCACACACACACTCACACACACACACACATGCCCTTCACCTGCAGAGTGAAAGCAGAGCCCTGAACAGCACACTCTCATAAACACAGGCTCACTGTCACTGGCAGAGAAACACGGCTCTGATTAAACCGCTATCATTCATAAAGTATCAGTATCAATAAAAGGTGGTACTGTACCATTTTGAATATCTGGTGCTGCAATACTTTTCTGGTATTGGTATACTGTGCAACACTATGATGCAGTGCCACTAATTATCCTCCACGCTGACACTAAATGGCTGGAATTACTTTGAATTTGTTTGCAAATGATAGCCTACAATAACTGAAACTGTGGGCTAAATGATAAGACATGTAGGCATTAAATGAATATGTCAATTGCATTTTGTCTAAAATAGTCATAGTATGGTCGTGTGGCTTGTGTTGACTTAAAACTTTGTGAACAAATAGGTGGAAACCTGGTATATGGCTGGACTGTGTATTTGCTAATTGTGGCCAAACTGTTCAACAGATAAGTCAGTGGTAGTGTCAAGAATGTGAACTCCTGGATCTTAATGTTTGTCCGCAATTTTCTGAAGTGGTCCAAGAAATTTCTTTTTTCTCAAAGTGTACTGAAGTGACATACAAGCTACTAGGGGTGTCAACGTTTACAATTTTTTCTACACGTGTAAACGGGACTTCTAACCGACGTGTACCCGGTTACACGATTTATGATCTTTTTCTATCGCAGTTGCGCTATATAACCACTAGATGGTTCTGTCTCCAATACAAATATCTCCTAATCTCATGAAATCAAAGCCATTCCAGTAGTTAGTTATCGGACAAAAACGTTTATTCAGCGAACAGAACTTAAAAAGTAGGCAATCCATCTCACCATTTAAGGCTTAGACCTACTTATGACAGAGAGTAAAATGAGTTGAAAATAAAATCATCAATATTGACAGACAAGAAAACGTACAAGTGAAAGCTGGAAAAGGTTTAACCTTCTTTTTTAATCATTGTTTTAACTATTGCTCACTTTTGTACAATATATTTTTTTAAGCTCCGCTTATTCATCGCTTGTTGCTTGTTGTCCATGCGGCCCCGAGTCAACTTGAAGTGATGCAACACTGGCTGTGGCTGTGGTTTTTTTTTTTAATATCAACGTAACATTGCCACCTGTGCATCTATTATGTATGTGGATAACTGCATTAGTGGGAACATTTAAGTGTATAGTTAGTTAATGTTATTATCTTAAGCTTTCAGGCAACATTATCACCCCTAAAAATACTATTGGTGAGAAATGAACGAGGAGGAGGAGAGGAAAAAATTACGTGTAAACGGTTATTGATTTTTCTGAACGGTTATGATTTGTTATCCGTGTACCCGTTTACACGTGTAGATGTTGACATCCCTAAAAGCTACCTTTGAATTAAAGTAGTGAGTAGTGTCCATGCCTAACTGTAGAAGCCTCACCAGGATGTAATGGGCCTATGGTCATTTTCAAAGAGCATAAACCACTGGGGAAACTGCAGCATCAACAAATCAATTGTGTACTTCATCATCACTCTTTCACTCAGTCAAGGACAGACTGTGCATTTATATGTCTGGCCTTGCTATACTGTGATTGTGGACATCCAGATATGGATGTGTCATGTTGCAGCTTTTGTAGTACATTAATTTCGGACACTTACCAGCCTGGATACGTATCAGCCTGGATTCCTTACTGTTTGTAGAATGACACCTTAACTGACAAGTCACCTTTTTAACCCATGTGTTGGCTATGCTACTTTGACTATGTCAAGATGTAACTGTGCCTCCTACATTTAGGTTAAGGTAACGTGTCTTTGACTTGAGTCTATTACTGTATACAGGATGTTTAATAGTTTCTGCAGGTTGTTCTTATTCTCTGCTATCTTTTTATTGAAGCATTCTGTTATTACCTTTTTCTTTGCTATTCAGGGCGAAAGACTGGTCTCTTTCCACTTGAACTGCTGGTGATGATCAATCCCACAACCTGGAAACCAGTCTGACCCATTAGTTCCAAGGACAATGATAATAAATCCCAGGTTTCCATTTTTGTGTGATATCTTGTCTGTTGCACAAAGTTTTGCAGTCAAATATATAGCACAGACAGCTGTGTTGCACCAACTCTCTTTATCTTGCTCTTTTGTAGCTTAGTCTCATAGTACAATTACAATTCACAAAATTCCTGTTTTCGATTGCTTAAGCTCTAACAGACAGCCAATTTATTTACAAGGACTTCAGCCCATATTGGCATTAAAAAAACAACATTTACATGTATGACACTGATCCAGGAACTTGCATAAAGGGTGCCCAGATAGCAGCACTTCAAAGTTCATCCTCGTTGAATACAGGCCAAAGGTGAGCCAGTGTATCTATGCCCTAGTAAGAGTTAGAGTGGCAGGAGGCTTATTTTTCAGATGTATCTCTAAATCATCTAAATAGGAGGAAAAACTGTTGAGTCCCTCTCTATATGATTCACTCAAATCTACTCCACTTCATGGACAAGGAAAGATGCTAAATCCTCTTGAATCAAACCTGAAACAATGTTAAACTGCAACTAGATTGAAATGGCAGTGATTTATATTGTCACAAGTTTACTTCTATCATTTTTGTATCACATAGTGAAGTGTGTAGATGCTCACTGGATTGTCTGAGAGGAATCAAGCTTAGATTCTCTTTCCAGGAAGTAAATGCTCACAGGCTCACATACAAAACCAAAGTAACTTTTTTGTTTGTCCAACCAACAACACAAAAATCAACCGTGTACAACTATATGAAACAGAAAAACAAGGAGAAATTTCTCACAAGTGACAAGCTGAGAGCTTTTAAAGGGAAACAACACCTAAATTAAGAATAACAATATTTGTCAATATTTGTGAACATGAGCTACTCCCTCTCAAAGCCAGAAACCAGAGAAGGAAGTCTAAAACTTTTGATGTCATAAGGTAAAAGGTAGGTGGGTTTATTGGTCATTTTTGAAACAAAGTTTAAAAAATGAATTACAATTATTCTTTAACTTGCTACATTTTTGGAGTTGAAGGTTGAGTTCATTAAAATCAGCAGCTACTATGAGGATTCCATCTCAGTGCATTTTTTGAACTTGCATCAGAGTCTTGTGTCCAAATGGCTCCCACAAGGTCATTTCATCCAGTGCAAGAGCTTGATCTGGGATGTCAGGTGTTAACCATGTCTCTGTGAAGATGTGCGTAGAGCAGTCCCAGATCTCCTGTTGCTGAGTGAGCCAAAATCACATCTCATCCACTTCACTCTCCTGCAATCAGACACTAGACAGAAGAAGGATTGGTGGAGGAACAGCTCCCACTCCAAGTCAGGCCAGCCTCACCATGATATCGACTCTTTTCCCTCTTTTCGTCCGGCACTTTCAGTTTAGTTTCTCCCCTCCTCTCTGTTTACTGCATTCAGTCCAAACCCCACACAACTTCTCCGGATGTTGATAAGTACCACTCAATCATAGAAAAGTCGTGCTTCAGCAGAAGGGGCCATGGTATTGGAAAAAATAGACAAATATAACAAAAAAGAAGCAAGGATTTGCGGAGCTACTAGCTGCTGCATCTACATACGCTGCCATGCAAATAAAGTAGTAGACTCAGAAGTATGCCAGATGAATAAGACTCGGCAGTTCAATTCAAAATGATTATTCAACAATTTTTTTTTTTCCATATGAAGTTTCAAAGTATGAACAGGGCTCAGTGGGACATTCACTGTGACAGCAGCATTCATGTAATATAGTAAACAAGCTAACAGTGCTAATAACAGATCGCAAATTAATTTTTTTCCAACACTAGATCTCAAACAAAAGCCTGAGACTGTATAATATCAACTTGCTGTAAACTGTAAATTCACCACTTCTTCACAACACAATACAGTCTCCCTCTCCCTGTGTCACTGCCTGCATGTCACTGCCAGCTTGTACGAATGAGTAGCTTAAAGGTGAAGAGCACTCACTCTGCAGCAAAATCTGGGGACATTTTGGCCTCCAGATTACACTGCAGTACACAGCACAACAAACTGACAAGAAAAAAGCAATCTCAGTCAACTGAAGGGTCTTTGACTGATGATCCAAATCTCCAACTTTCAAGGGACAGCCCTACGTATGGAGCTGCTCCATAGACAATACATGGGAGCCTGTTTTTTGTTTTCTTTTTTATACCCAAATTAGCTTTATTCTATCGTAGTTTTCTGTTCTCAGTCCTGAAACAGAAAATGTTCCCCAAATACTTAGAACATTCCCCTGACTGCTCTTAGTGTCATCCACAACATCACACCATTCACTGTCTGTAACAAACTTTATAGGTGCTGTGGGACTGTCACTGACCTAGGAATAACATGTATACATTTTTTAAATGGGTGTAGTTTAATTTTCAGTTTTGTTTTATTAATGACTTAAACGATAATCAGAATTTTGTTGATTATTCTCTGACAATTAAATTGTTAAGTGGAATATCAGAACAATGTTAGCTCATATTGTGGTAGGGCAGTGGAAAGTACAATGCAGGAAACAAGCGCAGATGTGTGGAAAAAACCATCACAAGCAGAGAAAGATTATATAAAGTTCTTAGGTGTACCAATAAAGTGGCTGACGGTGCAGGGGCAGGCGGACATAACTTAAATAACTTAAAAGTAATAATAAAAAGGGTTTAGGGGCTTCATTCCGCTCGCAGGCTAACTTACGGTGAAAGAGGTTGCTGACCCAGGCACAGGCACTGAAAGTGAAGAGGTGAAAGGGGTTCTGCATCCCCAGACTGCTCCACAGGACTAGTGAACACAAACGAATACGCACTGCATGGCATGTATCAACACATATTATAAAGTAGTAAGAGGTATGAAGAGGTGAAGGCAGTGATATGCATTGCCAAATCATGCAGAGATCACCTTTACATGAACAAAAGTGTTTCAATGCACAGCAGAGCAGCCCCTCACTATTTGGTATTTTCCTCACACAGGTCTCACCATCAACAACGTCAGCATTTCACATCATGAAATTTAGTGTTAAAACAAGGACATTACACGAAAGATGACATAGTCAAGTGTTAAATCTCTCCCTCTGTCTCTCTCTCACACAAACACAAAAAAAAATCATGTCTTGCAGTAGCTCAGCTCACCAGTGGAATATCAACAGAGTTGCTGAATAGACTGAGTCCTTGTAAAGAGGCTGGTAGTCATTTGGCCTGCGCTTGTTTACCCACAGTTAGCATAGCTGCACCACTGGACTTGTTGCCCATGGCCACTATGTGTGTGTGTGTGTGTGTGTGTGTGTGTGTGTGACTAAGGAAGCCCTAACTTTTACAAGTAGGGCTGGGCCAGTGTTTCCTCTACACTCATTTAGGAGTGGCGGCCCACCACTCCTAAATCCTACCCGCCGCTCCTTCAAATGTCGTTTTTTTTTTTTGGTTGTTGTTTTTTTTTTTAAATTGCAAATACACCACCGCGGCATCACAGCACAGTCCTGCACTGCGTTGGGTGTCGCGAGTGCTGAGGCAGATAACTATCTTGCTCCGTATCTACTCTTTGAGGTAGATACCACCGCCCCCTCCCACCCCCCAACAGAACTAACTGGTGCCGACGTTAATTAGCTACTCGCATCCAGGCATCAGGTCGGAGAGTCAGAGGAGTGTCGGCTTGAAAATAGCGTGCAACTTACCGGAGAAAAGGTAGACTTATTAGCTTAAGAAAACTTATAATAGATTTTATTAGTTAAATAAACATTCGCAAAATATTGATGGCCAGCTAAGGTTACGTAGCTTAAGTTAATTGGGCCCGGTGCCAACTCAACTCAGTGTCACTAACGTGAGTAAACTAATTGATAGCATTAAGCGATATACACGCCATGATGTAACTGCTGACTGCATTTTCAGATGAGCTTGTTCAAATATTTTTCAAAGAAGAGAAAGACACCTGATGAGGATGGTGCTAGTCAGGTATCATTAGCCTTTTTACTGACTCAAATTATGATGGTTAGGTAAAAAATTATGTTCACACTTGTAATCAAATGTGACGTGAGTGTAAATTATCTAACGTTAATGTTTTATGTAATCGTATAAGACAAGTAACAGACAGGGAGGAGCAGTGCAACAAAGTGAAGGAGAGCAGAGTACAGGAGGGGGAGTGCCGAGTGAAGGAGCAGGAGAGCAAAGTGATGGTGCAGGAGAGAGAGATGAGAGTAGAGGAGAAAAACATAAAGGGAAACACAGGCTATCAGGCTGGGACCCTAAATGGGTTGAAAAAAATAAATAAAAATTATTGTTTCTATTTGTAGGTGAAGACTGACTTGAGAAACAGGCTGCAGGGGGATCACCTTGCAGCATGTATGCTGCTGAGCATCAATGGGCCACCTCTTGGGGAATTTCCGTACAACAGAGCCTTAGAGCTGTTCTACAAAAAACCAAGAAAAATCCATTGTTCTGAGCCCGGGTGCAAACTTTGCCACTGATTACAGCCCCATCAAGAAATTATTATTTATTGTTTTTATTATTTTATTGTTGAATTTTTGTTATTATTTTTTATTTTTACATTCAGCCTTTAAAAAGCGTCATTTGTTTACGCCGCCACGGCTCCCCAGAGAGCCTGCCCCCGCTGCTGAAAAAAATCCTAGAGGAAACACTGTGGGCGATGTGGCCTAAAAACAAAATCTTTGATTTTTTCACACCAAACATGATAATTAATTTTAATTTATTTTTTTCCCTCCTAAAAACAAACTACAAATGACAAAAAAATACTCAAAACAAGATTTTAGCAATAAAAATGAACAAAGGCAAACTGAAAATTGTAGAAGGCTTCAAGTCAATTTTTCATATTGTACAGATTTGCAGTTGAAACAGTCAAGTTTTGAAAGTGACCAATGCTGAAATCGCACAATCATTGTTCAAAATTAGTTCCATGTTACCAAATAATGCTGTTGGTTGAATTCAAATGACTGGAACACAGGTCTGTTATAGCGGAGTCAAACTACATCCCCTCTAGCTCTTAAGTGTTTTTTTCACGTGTGCCGTCATACAGCAGCAGGTGGCTTTCCTGTCATACCGGATACAACAGGAAAACGACAACACTAACGTTGGCTGCTTTTTACCAGCTGTTTGTGGGCTGACGCTGACACATTTCTCCCACTTGTTGTTGTTATAAATCATTACAAACAACTGCCAAGACTGTGCCTTCTTTGGGAACGTACTCTTCACTGTCATTAACGCTTGCCGCTCTGTTGTTGTGTGTATGTACCTCTAGGAGGGGGGACGCCGCAGCCCACTATGAAGTATGGAAACCCAAAGAGAGCGGTGGAGGAAGTCAAAGGGAAAATCTAGATTTTCATCCTAACGCACAAATTCACATTAACTGATAAAGCCGATTTAGTGCCCAGCCCTACTATGCTATGCTATGACACTATAACGACGATAGAACAAGTAGATGCATGATGCAAGAGACCGCGAGATGATTGCCACTAAGGGCATACGCTGAGCGGCCAGTCAGACCAGAGGGGAGAAATGAAAACATAAGCGCCGGACAAAGAGAGGGAGGAGAGCCGGCACCTGGGCGAGGCTGACCCGACTTGGACCGTGAGCTGTTCCTCTACCAAGCCTTTTTCTGGCTAATGTCCGGTCGCAGGAGAATAAAGTGGATTAGATGTGATTGAGGCTCACGCAGCAATGGGAAATCAGAGACAGGTCTGTACATATCTTCATAGTGACATGGTTAACCCCTAAGATCCTGGATAAAGCGATGGTCGGACTTTGTTCGGAGCCACAAGGACACAAGACTCTGATGCAAATTCAAAACATGCTCTGCAGGAATTGTATGATGCCACCAGCAGCAGCATGCCTAAGCAACCGGATGGAATTTTTTAAGTTGCTGGTGATTTCAACTTAACTTAATCTTAATCAACTTTTCCTTCAACTCTAAAAGTGTAGCAGGATAAAGGACAAGTTGTAATTTCCTGTTTTAAATTTTGTTGAAGCAAAAATGTGTGTAAATTGTTGCATACCATATTTAGATGTGGATGAGTAATAACTTTATTCAAGTTGCCTTGAAAAGATAACAGAAAGTGATACTCCGACAGCACAATGTCTGAGGTAAAATCTACTGAACTTAATTAACAAAAAGGATGTGGTATACTGTTGACTGATATGAGGGAACACATTTCATTAAGGTCATATCTGAGAGTGATGAATGGCTCAAAGTGCACTGAGGAGTTCCATTCTCATGGATCTGTGCAACACAGTGATGCTACCACTCAACAGAGGACCCATACATGCAGCCTGTCAAACAAACACCCTGGAGCTGTGTGGTCCTGAAATCTGAACAGCAAAATGCAAAAAAGCGCAGTATTTACACATTATTTCAAAGCTTCCAGCAAATCTGGCTCTTACAAAGCAAGACATTCCCACTAATCACAATGATGTTCAGCTGTTTGGTGCAGATTGTGGCCCATGAGCGGACTGGCTGGAATGCTGTATCAGAGGGTCCAAAATCCACCCCTGGACAGGTCATATGACGCAGTCTCCCAAGGCTACAAACCCCTTTTTCTGTCGCAGCACCTCTCAGTGGCATATAGAGACAGGGTTCAACGATGTCAACTTGAAGGCATATAAGTATGGACCATAGGCTAAAATGTATATTTTTATTCTCAGAGAAAAGGAGCAGAGCCAAAAATGACTGGTGCAAACAGTCCCAGAGTCCCAGAGATGTTAATGTCAACACTGCTAATCCTCAAGCTCTCAGACAGGTACCAGTAACATTCCTAAGCAGCAGTCCAAAGACACTAGTTAACTGGATCAGAATACATACATACTCAAACTTAAAACAGTGAAATGAGCTGTTCCATTTGTAAAATGTACAGCACTGAGCCTCTTACTGGCCAGTGTTACAAAATGTCAACTTTAATGACATTTACCGCAGGAAAAGGAAAATAATAGAGTATGGACAGAAAATGAAGCCAGCAGAAGAAAGACGAAGTGGTGGAAAAAGTATTCTGATTTATTCTCAAATAGAAGTAGCAATACAGTAGTGCAGAGATACTTACAAGTAAAAGTTCTGCATTCTAAATCTGACTGCCATAATAGTACAAAAGCAAAAACAAAAAGTCAAACTAATCATTGTGAAGAATGGCTCATTTTAGAATATTGTATAGGCTATTGTATTGTAGAATTATAATTATTCATGTGAGCATCACTCTAATTTTGCAGCTGCTATAGGTGGGGCTCATTTTCCTCTTTAGACAGGCTGCTACTGGGTAGGGATTTGATGATCCATCGATCTGCATTGATATATCTATGAATGAGCAACAATAGCTAAACATTGATGTAAAGTGTAATCATCAATCTAGGGATGCACAATACTTATCGGGACCAATAATTATCGGCCCGATGATTTTCCATCAATCTGTGTTTTCACTCTAGTCCGTTGTGCAGTAAAGCAACCTTTTCCATGTCCAAAAAGAAAAGAACAAGATGATCTAAGGTCCCAGGGTGACAGGAGGAGAGAACTACTCACGGCTTTATCGCTATTTACCGGCTTTTGCGGACCCTCTCAGGGGGGTTGTTTTAAAAAACACAACATGATAAACATTTACATACTTATTTAGATCATCAGGGAACAAGGAGGAAATATACTGTCATTTATTGCCATACTCGATGCTTATAGTAACAGCTGAACACTGGTGTAAGCTGCCGCCCTCTCTCTTCCTTCTCAGTGTGTGTGTGACAATGATGAGAGGACACGCTGCACACGGTGTAGTGTGTTTCCTGCTCGGTTATGTTGAAAGAATAAATTGACATCTGATGTTTGATTCCTTCCAACTCCCAACGAGCAGAACAACATGGAAATATGCAGAGATAACAACAAAGCCGTTACTTAGGGACTGTTCTGTAGCTGCAGTGCTTACTGTCATTTTGGGGAATGTTTCACTCTATAGTTCCACTATAACTCAAACAGAATATTATTTTCGGCATTATTTTTGTACAAGTCAAGTTGACATAAGAAAATAAGAGGAGAACTGTCGTTTTTTGATGAAAATGCACAAATTCGGATGTTAATAAAAAAAGAACAGAAGAAGCTAGAATTAAATGGTTTTAGTGTTTGAAAGATGAAAAGTTATTTATCTTGATGTATTCATCGTTTTTGTATTCAACACAGATAATATTTTGGAGGTCACAACAGTCTACTATCTACCTGTATTTGTTTTTTCAACAGACTAATCATCTGTAGGCTTTTGGTTGTATAAAAGCTTTCATTTTTTTATTGAGTGATACAATTTACAGTTACTCTGATTTGACAGATTGTCAGAGCATTTCATTTTAAAAAACAAAATAGCCATTTCAAGAGTAAGAACTGTCTTTGTTTTTGTTGTGTTAACTGTAGCGATGTCAGTTACTTCTGGTTAGGTCAGAAGTATAATGTTACATTCATCTGTACTCACTACATCTCAGCCTTTAATATCTTCAGGTAATGAAAAACAAACAAAAGGAAATTGTCGGTCATCGGTATTTTTTCGGCCACGAGAAGCTGGAAATTACTGGATATCGGTATCAGTTGAATAAATCATAATCGTGCATCACTACATAAATCCATATCATCCTCTTTCAGATGCGCCTTTATTTTGAAATTTTGTGTCACTTCACACAGCGCCAGGCAGATGTTGACAAGCAGCCAAGAGAAACATAATGGGGATTTACTCAAAAATAAATCATCAGTGTAGGGTTGGGCGACAAAACAATAACAATATCAATCGTGAAATAACTTTTCCTCATCTGAAATATGAGACATAGTTGATAAAATAGCGATATTAGGCAAACAGCCAATGATAATAGGGTTTGCCGCATTTGAGGTTAATAAAGTTTGCTGCATTTAGTTCACCGAATTTCACTCTAGAATACAGCTGAGTGTTTGACAACCGTAGTATGTGCTTCCACAGTGTTTCATTATCACGGATCAAACAGCTGATAGACAGCAGTGCAGTGAGACAGACAAACAGAGCGGAGCGTCTTCAGCACCAAAGTGTCTAAAACTGCCAAATTTACAGAGGTGGAAATTGCCATTTAGAGACTACTTTGTGGTAGTTTCAGGTTTAATCAAACTTAACCTTTGAAGTCTCATTCAGCCTCTCCCGCTGAGCTCTCATTATTATTACCAGGGGCAGATGTAATGTTTTGGGGGCCTGGGGCCACAAGCACATGATCTTATTTTCACCCTTTCTCTCACTGGGAATGTTGGCAAGCTGTTGGCAGCTATAGGAGAAGTAGGCCTACTCAAAAGGTTTTTTTTTCCCCTGAGTAAAATGATTAATAACACAGACATTTCACAGAGGATTCACAGAGGTTCAAGTCACAGTCCTGCAATCAGGAGAGGTTGGCCTATTATTAGCACAGCGTGCTTAAATTTAACTGAAATTTGTTTAAGATGGAGCTTTTAATTTTTAAATAATGCTGGAAAGTTTAATAACTAATAATAAATCATATGTTTATTACACTCCAACACACCATGGTCAAATGAAATTGTCAGTGAACTATGAGGGCAAAAAACAAACCACAAAAAAAAGAGAATAACAAAATAATCATTCATTAATCGTAATCAAAGTAAAATGTTCAATTAATTGTGATACTGATTTTAGGTATGAGGTTCGGACTTTTGCTGGGAGGAAATTTCCGTAACTGGACCGCCAGTTGGTGATGTCTGTTCTACAGTATATTTTGTGATGTTCAATGTCTGATAGAAAATGAATATTTAAATGAAAATGAACCTTATGATATCATATCTAACTTAGGAGTAAAAGGGAACCTTTAAGCTTGACATAAATAGTGATTTGATATATATTGATATATTGATGAAATATATCAATGCCGACTGATATGAAAATAATAATCTTGATAATTTTCATATCGCCCAGCCCTACATCAGTGTGGAAATGTTTTGACAGAGAGACAGAGCACATACCATATGTAAACAAAGCCAGGCATCTCAATTCGCTAACTTCTTGCAACAGCAACATTAGCTGCTCTGTTTCAACATTGTTAGACTGAAAAAACGTGCATGCAGGCTGAAATTCATCCATGCTGTTCTGTTCAGAGATGCAGTGACTTCAACCAGCAGTGAGTAAGTGAAAGCATAAATAATACATGTAAATTGGTTAAGTTATGAGTAGAGGTGCTAGCCTCTAAGTTAATGTATGCAATGCAAAGTGCCACAGGCTTATGCTACCGTCAGCATGTTGTATATGTGAGGTAAGGTGACTTCCAAAAGACTGTTGTTTTTTCTGTGATCCTGAACGGTTATTTTCATTATGTACAATTATTAATTATGATATTATTATTTTTTATGTTGTTTATATCTTTTCTTGACAAAAGCAAAAAAAAGGGGTGGCAGCTTCTTCTGTAACCGACTGTGTTAAATGAGCATATAATATCGGCTGACTCGCTGGCCCCTATAGCAAAACGTATCGAAATCATATCATGGCAGACCTTGTGAAATGTGATATATGCGTAATTCAGGAGACATATTTTAGTTTGTCATTTTGTTGACAAATGTACTTAGTGTAATTATGATAATTGTGATTAGACTGTTTACTTTGTTATTTTATAAAAATAGAATAAAACCTTTAAGAACTGTTTGGATTCAGACATTTTCTTGTATTGCATTGCAGAGTTATTAGACATATACACACTAGGTTGACTTCATTGTGCAAAAAATATGCTCAAGCCTAAATAGACGAGTTGGTTCAAACTGCAAACAGCCTCTCGGCGATTAGGAATTAGCTAGCAGTGGTTAGCTTGCTAGCTAACTTGTGAATAACTTGCTCCTATTGCATCCGGACAGCGTGTCGTTGTTATTGGATAGTGAAGCTGTATTTGTAACTGTTAACTGTCGATAGATAAACATTACAGCGAGCTTTCAAATAGATGTGTCCATATCTTCAAATGGAAAATAACAAAAGTTTCACTTGAACTCCACACAGTAAACAAGGTTGAGCTAACCCTGCTAATGTAACGTTATGCACCAAGTTGAGTGTTGTTGACAGCCATACCGGGGCACTGCAACTTCACTACCCTTACTTGTCTCCCAGCAATCACACGCTGTGGTAACAACCACCATACAAAGAGTTTATCTTCGACTCAACGCCGTTTCAAGGAGTTAATAAAGTGGTTCGGATGTCCTGAAGTGATAAAACACTACCGTTAACGTTTAATTAGCTCCTTTCTCTGACAACAATATAGTTGAGGCAGCTCCCTGCCAGCCCTCTCAGTGTCTGTGACTGTCAGCAGGCTCAGGACAAATACAAATGGCTGTTTTACTCACAGTTATAATACTTGGAGGTGTCAAGTTATATCCACAGAATGTATCGCTTCGGCTTCGTTGATAAAAACATGATATTTCTGTGACAATGGCTTGTATAATTCTGGCCGTCTCTGCCTGTTTGACTGGTTTGGGTGGGTTACGAGACGTCTTTCGAGCCAATCACCGGTGTGAACCCGATGCAGGCTGGCCTCTCAGCCAATCAGAGTCACAGTGGGCGGGATTTTAAGGGGGTTTGCTGAACGCGACTGACATTACATCAGACCAATTCACATGGTTTACTTTATGCAAAACTGAAGCCAAGACCAATCAAATAGGTCGACCCAAAGTAGGTGGTATTTTCTAGAGCTGTATCAGTCAATCAACTTAGTGGAGAACTGATATTAATGGCGGCAGCAAAACAATAGCAGGCTGGGCTCTTATTATGGGGGGGCCTACATGTTGTAAAAAACATAAGTATTATTATTACTACTTCGTAGTTGATTTAATAATAACTATAGACTAATAATGATGATGATGTACTACTACCACTATTACTACTACTACTAATAATAATAATAATGATATTGATAGTTCTCCACTAAGT